>NW_009718498.1:0-1047 GCF_000703405.1 Apaloderma vittatum
CTTTGGCAGGGGGGTTGGACTAGGTGATCTTTAACGGTCCCTTCCAACTCCTAGCATTCTAGCAATCACAGCATTCTGTGATTCTATGTGAAAAGCTGCTACAAGACTCGTGTCTCTATATCCCAGGGGTGGCAGGGGTGTCTCCCAGGGTATTGGGCATTAAAGGTCCCTGCAGTTTGGAGACTCTTTGAGGTTGTTTTGGGGTTACAGCAAAGCTGGACCTCAAAAGGGAAAAAAACCCAACGGTGAAGCAATGGCCTGATGAACTGACCCTGTGGAGGGAGAAGCTGGGAGGCAAACTTCTGTATCCCTGCAGAAGAGATGGCGAAGGCAGTTTTCCAGCTCAGACTTAGTCTCCTGACAATCACAGCCCTCACATAGACTGAAGAGACAGTAACTGTAAACAAATCCTGACGTATTTTAGGGAGAAGCTCTTGTTTTGGGGTGTAACGCTGGAGTAAGCAAGCTGGCCACTGAGGTTTACCGAGTCTTTCCGAAATGGGGTTTCTAACTCATTTCCCTCTGCTTACTGCCATCTAGTGAAGCTCTCTGGGAAGACGCTTAAGCCCCCCTCCCTCCTTTCCCTTGCCCCCCAAAACGCATTAAAAGAAGGAGGATGTGCTTTCAGGCAACAGGGTTTCCAGGCAGGTCGATGTGCAGCAGATGAGAGGCAGAGAGATAGGAAGATGCTTTGTACTTGATGATCCCATTTCTGAAAGGTTTACTGACTCTGCAGAGATTTTAGATCAAAGATCGGTTTAGCCAGCTTCCCTGCTTGGCTTTTGCTCATGTGATCATCCCAGTGGATCCCCCTGGCACAGGTAAAGCTATAGATCATTTAGTTTAGACAAGTGGAGAGCTTGGCATGGGGCTGCAAGGGTGAAGGAGAGCTGCCAGAGTAGTTTGTTTTCCTAAAACAAGTTAGGAAAATGGTATGCAGATCTGGTCAGCTAGAGCACGAGTGGTTGTGTGCTGAGCTAAGATGTGCGACAGCCAGACCAGAACCAGGGAATGGCAGCCTGAAGGGAGCAGGGATGCCATCCTGCT
>NW_009718498.1:1074-50025 GCF_000703405.1 Apaloderma vittatum
TCAAACACGGAAAATGAGGTTTACTATGCAGAACTCCTAATCAGAAAGCTTTTATTACAAATAATGCGAGCTACATTATATTATAACCAACATGTTTAGTTTCTGAGAGATAAAAAGATATTTATTTGCCACATCGAATAAGAAATTGCTAATTGTTAAAGAAACATGGCCTTTCTAACCAGCACTCAAGCTGAATTTAATACATCCCGAAACTTAAGCCTCAAGAATGCCAACTGCCCTCTCCCAGCATGCCCCACTGAAGAGCACTGGGGCCCCTCAGATCCCATCCTGCCTCCAAGCAAGGAAACAACCAGGGGATCATCTACTTGAAAAATATACCACCAGAAACATTATTCCACAAATATTGACCAGGTTAATGTCATGCGCATTGTGCAACTGTCCCGACTGCAGCAGAGTTCCGTGACATATTATCCCAAAACAGTGGGACAGATGAACTTCAGGTAGATGAAAACCCAGACAGGAACAACCAAGCCCCCAAAAGTTAAGAGAGTGTTTTAGGTACTGAGGACCTTCTAGGAGATGTTCACTTGGCTAGATCGCATCAGACTCAGTCAGGAGTCAGGTAGGAGCTGCATAGGAGGGATCAGGGAGGGGATGTGGTCTCCACTCAACTCTCAGAAGAAACGGACAAGTCTGGAGGCCTTGATATTGAAGGTTTTGGGTCCAAATTTTATCTTTTCACACAGTCAAGTCAAAAGAAGTGGAGATGTTGAAAGTCCTGCTATGCATGTACATTGGGTTGGAGGTGTTTCAAGATTTTGTTGCTGATTTTGCTTTTTTTAATGTTATTTTAAGCAAAGCCAAGGACAGTAAAAAATGGGCTCACGCAGGAGATGAATATATAGATAAATGCGATCAATGTGCGACAAACAAGTACTTTCAACGCTGAGTTTCTGTGAAGCAGAAAAGGATAATACTTTTCTAAATCTAGCACCTATCAGAGACTTCATCAAATGGTGGAAGGATTCTCATGCTCATGTTCCATCAACACACACTAAGGTCCAGTCGTAGCGAAATGCCTGTCACATGTCCAAGCCCCATAGCTCAATCCTGTGACAAGATCTTTCCTGGGAGGTACTCTGCACGTTGCAGAATTGCTTAGGATTGAGCATTTACAGCAGGGCTAAGCAGTAGCAGAGAGTCTGAAAAAAGCAAATTAATTCCTCAGTTTTAGTAGCAGCCCAAATATTTACAGTCCCAATTCTGTATGAAGACTAACCTCTCGGTGTGTGTGCATACTGCGCGTGTTACTCAATTAAGTGCACGAAATGCAGTCTCCAGCATGCTGACTCGTACATCAGGTCCTTAATTACACCAGCCTTTATTCCAATGGTTGAAGATATTGCCCTTCAGCGGGGCCTAAAAGCACCAAAGGGAGCTGCTGGAGCCAGTGCTTCATTCAGATCAATATCGAGAGGAAGGATAATACGATTATCGGTGGATTAAATTGGAGACAATAGCAATATCGTGATGTATTGGGAATGTGGGGCATTTCATCACAAGGAAGAGAGGGGAAATAAACTCAACGTGGTAAAATTGCTTTAGAGAGAGGAAGAATGACTACATTCCTGAGATACCTTGAGGATATTTTTCATAGATTATTAAAGCTACAATTTGACAATTTTCATCATTCAGTCTGACCTGTGTGTACCAGGTCATAGAATTTTGCCTCATCATTCTTGCTTTCAAAGACTATTTCCATTTCTACATTAATTCAGTGGCAGAACCACATATAACAAGATTTTCTTATTCCCACAGAACCATTTTGAAGCCTTCTGTAGGAAATATTTTCTAGAAACTTTCCAAACATTTTATATTCCAGAAGTGTTCAATTTATTACCATTTTGTAAAATCCTATCCTGGAAGTAAAATAACAACAAGTATTGATTAAACATCTCTGAAAAATGACCAAAACTATTTGCAGTAGGTTTATCTCCAAAAAAGGAGAAAAAATAGTAAATATGCTATAATGTTTTTCCATTTTATTTTTAATTGTGATAAATAACTTGAAAATGTTTCCAATCAAATGAACTGTTTCTGAATCAAAAGCTAATATCTGACTACAATTTAGCACAACCCATATGCATGCGTGACACAGCCCTTGAAGCCAAATATTACTTCAGATATGCTTTATGCAGAATATTTATTTTTTCAGCTTACTGCTGCCTCTGCCAAACAGATATTTTAATAACTTCATGGTGTTCCATTACATGAAAGATATTATAGTATTTGAAAACACATTTTTTTGTTTAAATTGAAGGCCATTATATTTTCCAATGTGCCAAAGATTTTTTCAAAACATTCCCTTTTAAGGTCAGACTGATATGTTGCCTTTGCCCTGACAAGACCTTTATGTGTCATACTTTAAGGGTTGATATCATCAGTGGACATAACGGTGCCTAAGAGCAAAATATTTTTTCATAAATACATTTACTAAGAAATAGTGGCTACCTTCATGTGTTTGCCTCTTGCAATTTCACCTTTGGATTTCTTGACGGATATTTTTGTTCTGATATTACAGCTCTAAAAAAAAATCATAATGAATTGACATTTTTTATATTATTTGGAGTTATTCTCTGTGTTGTCTCAACCTCTCTTGGCAAGCTACAACATCTTTGACAGAAGGAGTTGACCCCACTAACCCCTGCAGATCTGCTGGGGTCTAGGATAGGGCAGAAAAGACATGATTTCATAGATCATGGTAAAGCAAACAGCTTCATCAGTGCTGTAGTCATCTTCCATCATTTGCTTTTGGAAACACTGCTGTGGGGTGCAAAACCTGACGTCTTGTATTGCAGCTCATCTCCATCACCGTCTGCTCTTCATCCTCCTCTGGGAACAGCTCCTTGTCTCTGCTAACCTTGAAAAAGTCTACTCAGCACAAATTGTCCACGTTCATTTCACTGAGAATCAGGCAATACCAAATACAGATAATAGCCCGTTTATGTTGACTCTTGTTTTCCCACCTTGTAAACACCGTCTGAATTTATATTCCTGTCATTCTTGGTGTAAGGCTGTTCCCTAAGCCATAAAAAGAACAATTCTAAGCTTCTTGACAGCTAATATTTCTGTTGAGCGATATTAATGCATTGTAAGTCTGATCTCAATACTGATGCATCACAGTTTAATCCCACTCAGTACTGAGTTCCCTCCGTGCCTCTTAACATGCCCTGGGGTTTATGAAAGGCAAAGGGGCTCAGCAGTTCGCAGAATTGGGCTCCAAAGCACCAGTAACAGCACGAAACAGAACTGAGATTCTTACGATCCCTCTAATGTAAAGGTGAGACAGACATTTGCAGGAGCTAAACTCTACTGGGAAGGATTCCTGTAAGAAATGGAATCCCCCTTGGGATAGGTACCAGCAAGAAAATAAAAAGCTTTACAACTTCATGCTGCTGTGGGCAAAAGCAGTGGCCATGAGATCTGTGTAACGTGTAATTCTAACTAAACACCAATGGTTTGCATGCACAGCGCATTTGTGTGAGCAAAGTTTGGATCTGGTTTATTTTTTTATCTTTACAATTCATTCATTTTTATGTTAATGATTGCATCTGCAAGAACAACGTTGTTAGTAATTGTGCAATGTTCACAATACATGAAAGCTACAATGACATTTGGAATCACAGTATGCTTAAAGAGCAACAGGCAACTATTAAAAAACCTGACCAAACGATTATGAGCTATGAATACACATGCACCTCCACACATCTTGTACCCGAGACTGTAATTTACACAGAAAAACATTGCAGTCTGGTTTAATCTCAATGTTTTTTGAACTAGAGGGGCCAAAACCCCTCCAGAAATAAATCCAGAGAGCTTACTTGACTGACGTTGTACAAAATCCTGAGTCTTGGATCATTCATTCTCAAAGATGTTTCTAAGTACTGCTAGTGTTGAGTACCCATCTACAAACCATGATTCTAGAGGGGATGGGAACAAGCAAAATGCAGAGATGGGGCCAGGCCACTCCCTCACTCCTGCTCTGCCCTTTTCCCGTATTTGTTGTTTGATTTTTTTTCTTGCTAAATTTTAGTGTCTTTTAAGCCCTGAACACTTCCTTGGCAGAGCCAACAAAGACGTCCCTGGAGGACTGCTCCGTCCTTCCAAAGGACCTTAGCACAATCAGAGCGGTTTGAAGTAGCTTTGTTTTCTGACTACTCCAGAAGTGGCTGATAAAGTCGTTGAGATAATGAGAAGTTTGGCCAAATGAGAATTAAGATTTCCAACTGCGTGGTATGCTGGGAAGGTTAGCTCTGCTCTGCATGCTACAAAACTTACCCACACCGGTCACCAAAACTGGGGAAGCAGAGGTCAGCCTTCCCCAGACCAGCTCCCTCCCTGGTCAGCTGCCGGGTGCACCCTAAATTCTGCAGATGAGGAAGCTGGTAATGAAGATTAGAACCCGTATTTTCTGCAATAAGCTGCTCGTCTTGTCACCTCACGTTTGAAGTAACACTCAGATTGGGCCCTTGGAAAATTAGAAGCTGAAAGCTGCAGCCAAAGACTGACACATTTGGGTACTTTGGGGGAATTAATAGATTAACTTTCAGTCAAAATCACTTTAGCATTCTTCCTTCATAGTCTGCAAAGTTAAATTACTCTGGGCAGCAAGGCAGAGCTACCAGCTTTAAATAAAACCCAAAACTCAGCTATAATTTTCTCAGGCTTCGAACACAGAGGGGTAACACTTTTCACTCCTGTAGCGCTTTGCAGTGGCAGCTTTGTAAGCTGCGCAGCAGGCACAAGGAGCTGAGAAACATGGTGCCCATGTCAGCAGCCGAAGGAATATGATGGTTGAGCCAACACCACTGTGACCCACTGCTGTCTGCAGGGAGGAGAGGTTCAGGGCAGGCAGACAGCACTGGACTGGGAACGTAGCACTCCTTTCTGACTGGGAGGGGTGCTGGCTGTGGGAATGGACCTCCCACAGTCATATTGTGGATTTGCCAGCACTTAAGGCTTTATTTTTTATTTCTGTTTTTAACAGAGATCACGACAACTTCTAGAGAAAAGAGCACGACTTCAGAATAGAGGTACTTGTTCCTCAGAGATGCGGGGATTCAGATCAGAGTCTTCACTGGGCTAAATTGAACCTTAGTGAGCGAGTAACACAGAGGGGACATGCACTCTTCTCTTTCCCTGTCAACCCACAGCAAAGTCTACTGCCTGCAGCCATCAACCCAAGGGGCCACTTGGCTTGGTTTTCAAATCAGACCTTTCAGCCTTAAAAACCTGTGCCTCCATAGTGGGGAAGACAGCAGCAAAGGGAAGGGATGGATGAAACATCTGCTGTCACACTTGTGACAGCTTCGTGTGGCTTCATGTGCAGCAGTGGCACCCAGGCACGGTGTCCTAGGCATTATCAAATGCAGCTCACCAAAAGCAAGTCTAAGCAAGAAGGGACTGAGCTGTAGACTTTTTCATTTTCCCACAGACACCCCTCCTCACACACAGAAAATGAGGTCCATACTCGCAGCCTGTGGATGCCTTGGGCTAGAAACTCGAATGCGTAAGTAGCCATTTGACTGGCACGTGTTTGCACTCACACGACTGAGGTGGGAAAAAATGACACCCACTTTCAGAATTACTTTCTGAGCGTCTGGCTTATGCAAAAGACTTTCTTTAACACCTCTCAAGCACCCTGGAACAGCTTTGTGCCAATGCCTGCCTTTGGTCTGCTGCATCTGGAGACTTCTGCTTGGATTTATTTTTTTTTTCCCTTGAATGCCCTGGATAACAACAGCTCCATTTTGCTGCAGCACTACCCACTGTCACTGCTTACTCACTGGGATCCTCAGCTGGGATGTACAGTTCATGTCATCATCATAGTAGCTAAAATTTTAAGAGCTGAAATGTCAGCTGCTATAAATCAGTCTAAGTTAAGTGCTTTGTTAAACACATCCAGGTCTCTGGGTTTTGTTCCTCTAGGAAATGGGCAGACTTTGCTGTCCTGAAACAACATCCAGCAGTCGGGTGTCTACCTCATATCCTGAGCTGTTATGTGCCCTACACCAGGTGAAGAGATCCTCAGACTTCCTCCCTCTCCCAGGAAGATGTGTCCTATTTATTCCTTGCCATACAGGAACAAGGATGACAATGTTAACTTGTCTTCTACATCTTAGATAGGAAAAACGGCTGGTTTTTTTTTTTTTTTAATGCTAAGAAAACTCCATTATAGTGTCTTATTTGCATGTGTGCTGAAACATATTTGCTTCATTTCTTCTGGCTAAAAACTGTCAAATGTGCAACATTGAAACCAAGAATTCAGGTCCTGAAGGTTTTTATTATAAAAGAAGCATCTGATTTTATCCCTGTCCACACTATGCCATTGTCATGCCAGCAGATATAGACAGAAACACTCTCTTTGGCAGTTATGTCTAGAAACATAGGAAGGAAAGAGACGGAATAAGGAAGATGAAAAGGAGTGAGAGGCCAGAGATGGCTGAAAGCCTTCCTTAAACACACTAGAGCCACACTCTGTGTCCTGCACTTAACTGAAAAGCTAATTTCAAGCTTTCCATGTACCATGTGAAAAAATTAAGCTGTCAGATCTGCTTACAGGCGACATGCTAGCCTATGAAACACATTTTCGCTCTTCACCGGGATGGCGCACTTTAACAAATCTTGCTCCTATTGCTCCCTCAATATCACCATCATTCCTAGAATAAAAGCCATCTTTGTTGAGTGGGATGTTAAGGTCTGCCACTCAGGTTTCTCACAGTTGAGAGGTAGTGATAGTGTTGTAGTTTGAAAGTTGCCAAGGATCTACATCAGAATTTCATGCCAGATCTCAGTCTTAAGTTGAGCAGAAATATATTGCAAAAAGGACCTCTGCTCCCCTCCCCGGTGTGCCTGTCTCTCTCCACAGAGTATACAAGGAGCCTAGGGCAGACTACACTTCTCAGTTAGGTGTTTCAGGTAGTAACAGCTGTGATCAACCCAGAATACAGCTTTCTGATGCTCTTCATGCGCTGAGCACTAAAATTTATCTGACCCTCCCTGCCCCAGAGGATGACTGTAGCCACAGGACAGAAACCACTGAGCAATGGGCTGGGTCTGTCTGTTAGCTATTGAGAAGCCTGATCTCAAAGAGCTCTACATTTCTATAAGGCAGAAAAAGGTCTAATTTTTGTGAAAGTGTACTACACTGAAATACATTTATCTTAGTGTGTCTTCCTGCACGTGTGATTTTTTTTCCAGCTCAACAACTTGTACTAGAACTCTAACTAGTGCTGTGTTTTATCATTCCGAAGAATTTAAAACTGCTGAGCCAATGACCTCCTTCTTACCAGCAAGTTAATGAAATTATACAACCCAAGCTGTAGCAAGTAAGGCTTGTCAATGAAGAACATAAAAGCCATTTTAGCTGAAAGGATTTTGGTGCCAAAGGGAGTAGCTCACGAAGCAGAGTGGATTGCAGGATTCATCATCAAATTTTTCACGCAAAAGTATTCCAAGACCTAGCAACTGTTTGTGAATGTGCTGAATGTCTAAGAGCTTTGAAGAAGTTTAACATGAATAATTCTGCATGTTACTTGCTTTTTACTACTCTCCTTTTCAAAAGGAGAAAATGAAAAGGTCATCGCCGCGAAACAAGGATGCCAGCATTTTTAGGGTAGGTCTTACATTGGTGTAAAATAGCTGCGTCTTCTCTAGCCTCAGGGGGACCTGTGATGGGAGTGAGGCAACTTAGAAGCAACCAATCGCCTGAAGTTTGTTAGCATAAACTGTTTGGTGAATAATTGAGTGTGAGTAATGCATTACTGCCGGGAAGAGCAAACTGGTGTCCTGGCCATGGCCAGCATCCACCTAGCAGAAGGCTGAGCAAAGATCTCTCAGAGAGGTCTGGCACCAAGAACAGTGTCGGAAGAGAGGAATGGCACTTGGATTTGGTCAGTGGCCCCTGTGGCTTAGTTCTGGACACTAAGCTTGAGTAGAGGACATCAGCAATCTGACAACGAGCAAAGCTGGGAAGAATGGTATATCTGCTTTGTTGTTTGGTTTTTTTCGGTAAAAATGCTTATCCTTAGTAAGGACTTCAAAGAAATAGCACTGCTGAGAACTTTGGACACCTCTTCCTCCTGATGTGTCTTTTCAGTTGGCCAAGTATTGTGCCCAACACCAGGAAGCATAAACTTGGTGAGGGAAGGGAGAGGGACTGCTGGACTGTTTTGTTATTAAATATGATTCTTGCCAGGAAAATGTTTCAAGACCTTACATTAGGAACATGCAGATCAGCTTATATGAACAACCTGTGGTTTTGAGGAAGTGCAATTTTCACACAAACATGCAGAACATTACTTCTAAAGGCTAGGAGCTCAATTTTTCTGGGTTTTCCTAATAGGAAAATTATCTTGATAAGAAGTAATACTCTTACTGAGTACACTTGTGCCTTGTGCTTCTTTGGCTCAAAAGCCACTGAGACTGCTGCTGAAATATAGCTCACAGAGAAGTGCATAATGAATTGGAGGGTCTATGGGATAGTTTTTAATAGCTGTAGGCACATGGAGACCCTTCCATTCTAGGATTTTACTCATATCTGTAATCCTTTGCAGAGCTCTCTCTGCCAAGAAGTATGTACAATGTGTCGGTGGTCTGTGTATGGTTAATAAGAGGGGGGAAAGATAAACTAAACATTCATTTTGAGGAGCAAGCATTAGATTTTAGCCACCACTGACTCAGCCAGAAGGTAACTTTGCTTGCAGTTTGTGTATTGTCCACGTAGCTGGGCCAAAGCTTTCTGAAGTGAGGATAAATATTCCCAACACCAAGATCGCAGGTTCGATCCCCTTTCGGTCCCCATGTGTTGCCTGATCTAGTTGAGAGGCGTCCCTGCCCACAACAGGGAGGTTGGATTAAATGATCTCTAAGGTCCCTTCCAGCCTAGGCCATTCTATGATTCTCTGATTCTCTGATTCTCTGATTCTGTTTTAGTGGCTTGTGGACTGGGAGAAGAGTTGGTCCTTGGAAGGGCCCCACAAAGACTTTTGTTTCCATGACTGCTTTAGCGTTGTGTGATTTGCACAGATAGCCTGCACCTGGAATCTCCCAGAGAAATCTGGGTGAAGAATTGGTTAAAATTCATGCCATTCTGCATCACAAAGATTTTAGCTTTGTTGGATGCTCCGGTTCTGCGTTCAGTCACTGGCATAATTATAACCGTTATGTGGAACGCACAGAGGGGTTATTAAATAGCTGTACTGTTTAAGTATGCACTAATTATATAAAGTACAAGGACAGCACAGAATGCTTCCTAATAAGAGTAGCCTGTGTCTCTATCATCCTTCTAAATGAAAAATCTTCTCAAAATGATAACCTTAAGTAACTATGCACTTCAGAGGCCACAGTGAAAGAGTTAGAACTAACTCAATTAAATAAATTATGTGTAAATGGCTTCATTTTTATTAGCGGTCTCCAATATAAACAAATCTCAGTGGTAAAGCAGCCACAAGAAATGGATTACTCTATTATCTATTATCATCCCTTTCCTCTCTGTCAAAACATTTCTCCAACACTGAAGAGTAGCTTATAAATTAAAAAACAACTAAACAATAAAAACAGCAACAGAAAACCAAGCAGAAAAAAATCCCTGCTTAAAATTCTATCCCTTGGTTGGTTTTCCTGAAGATAAAATACACATTCTACACTGAGATATTTGAAAATGCCGTGGAGGGGAAAGCGAAAGGCCGTTTTTACTAAGCACACTTTGGTAAAAGCACTCCAGACAATTATGATACTTCTAAATGTAATCTACTCCAAACACTGCTTGCATAAAAAATACATGGGGAATAGAAATACTCTGTCAGCTTCTCTACTCTCCATGTGTAGACTGCAATGGCTTCAAGCAGAATAGAAAGGGTTAGCACAAAAGAGGTTCTCATTAACTGATGGGACTTCAGCTTCTTGGTCTGGCCATGGATGAGGAACTACAAGGCTCATAGTCCAGGTGGTGACCCTATGCCATAATGGAGGGTTTTCGTTGTAGTCTGGAGACACATACACTTGTACGAGAAGCAGAATATCATAGAGGAGAATAAATGTGTGATGGATTCAAGCAATTTTTCATTAGGATGAGAGAATAAGAAAGATGTCTGCCAAACTGGGTACCAAAATTTAGCCTAAATTTGGTCAACAATTTCCTGAACTGGAGGCTGATCTCATGGCATAATGTTGTGGAAGAGATTGCCTTTAATCGATAAAGGTTTGCAGCCTAAGCCACACAGATGACCTCTCAGAAGCACTGAGAAGGACCTGTGTTTAGTCATAGCAAAGGGACAGTGTTTCTTTTCATATCTTATGCCTGAAAGGCCAAATTCCCCTCTGGAAGATACGAGTGTGTCTCCTATTATGCAGGGGATGCATTGACATAGCCATGGCTTTTGACCTGTAGCTGTTTCATGGCTCCAAGAGAAGCTAATTATTAGTGTCTTAGAGATGAAGCTGTGATGTAGAAAAGTGGCCACAGTTCAATTCTCTGGGCACATGTGTGCTTGTAATGGAAGATATTGTAACATCTTCCAACCTTAATGATTCTATGACTCCATGATCCCTGAATAAATAAATACCTTAAGGCTCACACTGCACCTGATGAGTAGGTTTCAGGATCTCTGCCCAGAAGAATGTCTCTGCAGACACAGAAATACATTTACAGGTGTTTCCTCCACAGCTTCCTCTGCCAACTAAGGTCAAGAGCCTGAAGCTGTAAATTAAGGCAACCTAGAAAAAGCGAGTGCTGAAAGTGGGCTCCAGTCCTTGGTAGACTTGATATGCTGCATTTGCAAATGTTTCATTCTTATTTATTTTCGTAAAACATCACTCCATCAGAGTTGCCGCTTACCCCAATTCAGCACAAATGTTCCAAGAGTAAACCAAGAAAGAATCTACTGGTTAGTTCGGTAAGACAGAGGGGACGGAAAGACTACCGGTGATGCTTCACAGATGGACAATGGAAGGACAAGGGATAAAGAAAATCAGAGACAGAAAATCTCCCACTGGGGGTGGACCCCACTTTTGCTATGTACCAATCTAGCATCTAGGGTCATATGTGCTTCGTGCACTTAACTCCTGGTGGATTCACCTGGATTTCTGCCTACTGGCATCTCTCAAGTTTGGCCTGTAAATGATATTGCATAGAGAGAAGGGTGTGTCCTCCAAAGTCCAGGGTAAATGGCTGGGAGTAAAATTACATGACTGCCACTATCAGCTTTGCCAACGAGTCGCTATGTGACCTTGGAGTTGGTGCCTTATTGTGCTGGTCTTGATCTGCAAAATACAGATAATAACTCTTCCTGTACTGTACATCATAGGGTTGTTGTGATGCTTAATTAAAGCATTTAGAAAGCCGTTCAGGAGCGACAGTCTATAAAAGCTAAACGAGGCTGTTATTCTTCTTCTCCCATGGTTACCGTCAATTGTTTTATTGATCCAGTCCATTATAGACTCAGGAAAAGAGTTGTTTATTACAGTGAGAACTTAGAGTCGAAATATTTCTTTTCTTCTCACCAGACTCAAAACTTGCTACTATATATGTTTTTAAGCATCAAACATGTTGTCTTAAGTCTACAAAAAGGGGCAGGAAAATACTGGGTATAATTCCCCACTAACTAAAAGTCTTTGTTTTTTAATCTTTCCATAACAACTGACACACTCAGTTTATTGGCATCTATTGGGACTTCCATATGAAAGAATATCAACAGAAAAAAATATCTCTGTTCCTCAATTTTGTCTGGATGAAAAATTAGTTGATATCAATAGGAGGCTTCCCACTATTACACAAGGCTTTAAATCAGAATATTAATATCCTGCTAGCTGATGGTATATAAAAGTCTCAGATGATTTCACTGAGAGTTTTGCATGCAAAGAAATTGCAAATTCAGTCCACAGTATTTAAATGCTTTTAGGACAAGTGAATTGATGACAGTGTAAAGAAATGATTAATAGCAAAAGATAATTTAGCTACAAGCACTGCTAAATTTTCTTTCTCATTACAATGAATGTAATTCACGCTAAAAATCCAAAACATGTTGTACTAGCTCCATGCAAAAGCAACGTTTCTAGGATATCAAAGTATCTTGGCAGTCCAATTATTACTTGTAGAATCCATGAGAATCCTAAGTATGTATGGTATTCAAAGAACTAGTTTCAATTAATTCACAAGTTAGGCAGCAGTTGATAACATAACATTTAACATCTCAGACAAAGCTGAGCAATAAACAGGTGCTTTGTTACTGTGCTCCCTTCTTTTTCAATTACAAGGAGAATAAGGTTTTTACAAGGAATCAAACAAAGGTTAATTTGCAATTAGAGCTCTATGATGGGAAGAAGCTCTGTTGCTGAGTCCTATGACTCACAAGTCCCTCACTGAGACACAGAAAGGAAAGGGAGGTCAAACAATACTCCACAGACAAGTTCTGATGCTTGTCCATTGGTTGCCTGTTCCCAGCTCAAATTAACAAGGTCCTCTTAATAAGGCACTGAGCATGCACATCAGAGGTAGATTTTGGAGAGTGAAGATGAAAATTTACCTGCATAAAACAGAGATTAGGAGAACAACTGTTATCTATTGACAGGAATGGGAAATGAGGTGGTTTACCAAAAATTGCAGGAGAAGTAGAAAGAGAACTCCCATCACTTGGCCCCTAGCTTGGTGTCTAATTGTAAGATAAATCCTGCTTTATGGCTTTATGTTCTTTCTTCTGTGTGGGCTAGGTGAGGGTTTGAATTCACAAGACGGCAGTTAATCTGCAAAAATAGTCCAGTGGCAATTACTAAGATGTTACTGGAGGGAATGGGGAGGAGGTGAGAGCCGACAGTCAGATATTTGCTGGAGACCAGCTCTTGTCTGTCCACACCTGTAGCAGCCACACCGTGCACATCGGTGCGTTTTGTTTGGGTATTGAAGCGGTATTTGGATAGCTTCAGTGAAATAGCACTGCAATAATGACTAATGCTCAGCCATTCCCAAAAGCAAGATGTGTGCAGAGAAGGAGGAAGAAAGGAAAAATCTAAAATAAAATAAGACTTAGAAAAGCCCTATGAATCATTTGTAACAGGGTCCTGCAGTCTACAGTGCTCTTGGCTGACACAAGCCACCCTTCCCTGATCATTATCATAGGAAAATACCTCACTCGCTGTCAGTACTCTAATGAAAGGTGATCTTTAACCCTCCTTAAAAGGGAAAATCATCCTTCAGATGGCAGAGCAGGTGTATTTGAGACCTCAGGTATGTCTGTGTTCAGACACTCAGGGTTGAAACAAGGATTACAACTCTAATCAGTCACCACTTTCCTTATTCTAACATAAAAACTGAATATATCTGTAAGACTTCCTTGATATTCAACTACATTTTTTGAACACAAATTTAATTCTAAATCCAAGGCACACATTTACCTTCCGTGCAGCACAGGCAAATCTGGACATTGATTCTATTTTTTTTTTTCCTAACCAGCTCTTGAAATGGCTGAATGAGAAGCATTAGCAGAGGTTGGCAAAGCCAATGCTAGGTGTGGCCACACAGGGGCAAGCAAGACAATTATGCAGTATGAGGATGTACAACTTCAGCAATGGGAAGCTTCTGCCCTGAAACAAGTGTGTACAAAAGCTCCAGATACCTTTACTCAATTATTTATGAATATTTCCACATACACTAAGTTGTTGATATTCATCATAAACCAGGAAAAAGTACTACATGAAAAATAAAAATTAAAGTTCACATATGCCATCTTACTTTTAAGCCTGTAATAGTGCTGTGGGTTTTACTGTTAAGCTTCTAACAATCATTGAAGCTAAAATGTGCTTTAAAATGAAATCTGGCAGCTGACTTCCAGCATAACTTGACTGTAGGAGCTAGGGATTTAAAAACACTTCCAATAACAAAAGATTCATTCTGAAATTATTCTAAAACTACAGGAGTTGGCAACTGCAGTCTGATAAACTACAATATTCCAGGTCCCAAGCAGAAGGTGGGGAGAAAAGAAAGGAAAAAACAGTCTTCACTCAGGTGAGAGCTAACATCCACCTACCTCTTCCTCTCACCCTCTTTCACTTGGAGAATAACAGCTTTGCAATGTAGGACACTTTATTGTCCATGCATGCTTAACCTCCCTCCTGAACCTCAGACTTAATCCTTACCTAGGACTTTAAAGAAGGTAGGAAAATGACTTCTACTTCTTTAAAGAAGGTAGGAAAATGTATGAGTAGTCCAGGAGTTGAGTAGATATGATAAGCCTTCTAGCAGAAGGGCAAATCATTGAGCATCTCCTGAGCAACTACATGCATGTTGGAAACTTGTATGCACTTCATAAAACCATAAAATTGCTTAAGTTGGAAAAGACCTTTAGGATCATTGAGTCCAACCATCAGTAATGCCAGGTCAACCACTAAACCATGTCTCTAAGCACCACATCTAAATGTCTTTAAAATACCTCCAGGGGTGGTGACTCAACCACTTCCCTGAGAAGCCGGTTTCAATGCTTGAAAACCCTTTCAGTGAAGAAATTTTTCCTAATATCCAACCTAAACCTCCCCTGGTGCAACTTGAGGTCACTTCCACTTGTTAGTTGGGAGAAGAGACCTCTCTTCAAATAGTTGTAGGGAGCAGTAAGGTCTCCTTTGAGCCTCCTTTTCTCCAGGTTAAACTTCCCAAGGTACTGAACCATGATAGAGCAAAATTAAGCTAAGGCATCATCCAACACCCCTGAGAAGTGTGCATCAACCCTGAAGATGGTCCCAGAAGAGGAACCATCATCGTCTTGGCTGAAGTGGGGCAACTTCTCTACAGTGGCCCTAAGTCAATGATGTTCCCAGACCCTCCCTTGTTATCTAGTTTGTGCTTTCACTTCAGCCCATTGCAGCTTTGAGTCTTCATGATGAAATTTGGAGAAGTAGCCTTGGAGGAGCCTGAAGCAAATCACAGATTGGCCCAAACACTGGGCGCTGGTTGGTGGGAGGCAAGGCCAGCCCTTGCTGTGATCGATGGCCTCGGCGCTGGGGCTGGGCTGAGCATGCACTGGAGGGGTCACCACCACACACCACCTTAAATCAACCTGTCTTCCTTCACATTTAAAACTTCCCTTGATTAATGAAAGCCTGATAAATGAGAATCAGTTGAGCTGTGCATACAGATATCTGGGCAGATTAAATAATTAATCATCCTGTAATTAATAAAGACAGATACTGGCTTTTTCTGAACTTTCCTTCCTTCTCTCCTCGCATGGGCTTTCACAAGGTTTTTGACAAAAATAACTACAGACACCAGCAGCTAATCCTGCTGTGTGGGGGAGGGGGCCCCTGCTACTTCGTTAATGTGGCAAAATCTGCGCATACATTTGAGCAATAATGAGATCTCCAGGGTAAAGTATGACATCTGCTCCAGAACTTCTAAAATACAGGTTAATTTACACCACCCAAACCTCTTTGAAGCGAGGCAGTTTGATTTTCACTTGTAGACTCAATGTAGTATCATCTGACAAGCAGCCAGCCCTCAAAGGCCTTGCCATTACTTACCTCCTAGTAATTGAGCCTATCAAAGCGCTTTATAAATAATACAACCAAATAATTCATTGGTAGAGGAGCAGCTGAGTCCTTGGACATCATCGTGCTAGTGGTCACTTGCGGAGATGGCCATGCCTACAGGGATGGACCAAACGCCCACACCACCATCATTTCCACTGTGATAATCAAGAAACTCAGGCACATGAGGACTAAATAGAATGACATAAGGAGGATCTCATATAGCTGGGAATTATAAGAAAAGGTAAAACTGAAAGTTGGAATTGTTTTCCTTCAGGGTGGATCAGGCTACCTATTCCCTTTACCTTCCTTGTCAGACATGGTGTTGTACTTTTTTTCTTCTTCTTTTTTCTTTTTTTTTTTTAAAAAAAGAAAACAGCTGAGATTTTACAACAAAATTATAAAAGTCGTAAAATACTTTTGCTACATATAGAAGGCAGATTGAGGTAGAAAATCGGCATCAGCAAGGATAATTTGTGGTGAGTGATCGTTGAACTGGGCTGTTGGTTCAAGTGCTCTAAAGAAATGCTTCTGTTCCTGGTGGTCCTTTCACCCCTTTGCACCTTCTTGACAGAGTAAACTCATTTGGGACACTTCAGTTCAGGTCTTTATGAAACTAGAAATGGTCCTTATGTGAAATACAAATGAGGCCAAATGATCTAGAAGCTGTCCAAGAAGAGTTCAGACACCTGTACTCAAGCAGAACTTTTCACTTTTGTTAAACGAATTTGTCTAAAGTAGTTTATTGTTGGGAAGGTTAAGAGAGAACTCAATTATAACCTAATAGCACTTACTGGTCTCCAAGCAAGTCTTTCTAAAAATATATGCCACTGCCCGCTCAAAAGTTATGTACTTGATATAGAAATGAGTGGATTATTTTTAATGCAAAAGAATAAAGTCTCATAATGTTTTCTGGCCTTTAAAAGCCATGAACTCACAAATTCAAATGAGATAAAGCAATTGAAAAACACAGGCCACAAGGACAAAGAGAGAATGAGTCAGGGCCAGCTATGTCATAGACAAATCAATTTATTTCCCCTTGTCTGAAAAGCCCTTCCAACACTATTTAATAAGATTATTCTAAATCTTTTTCACAAAAGTCAGTCTCAAATTTGATTTTAGAGATTACCTGCTGTGATAACCTAGGCATAATTCCTAAAATGCACTCAGTAGTGCTGTGTCCAGTATAGGACAAATCTAGGCTACAGAAGAGCTGTAGATACCCTAAGAGGTCCTGTTCCCTGGGAGTCTCTGGGAAAAGGTGCTGTCTCTTACATGATTGCTAAACACAGATGAGGGTTTTTTTGTTTTTTTTTAAAAAATACAAAATTAATGGAGCAATATGGACACTATCAGGAATGCAGCAGGAAGTAATCAAGTACAAGATCACGTTGCTTGTGTGACTGTTGCCATGACATTCAAAAAGCACTTACTATTATCATAGACTATGAATATTCTGTTGGCTGATTGATAGTCTGTGGCTTTTCTTCCTTGTAAGCAAATGCAGTGACAATATTAAGCAATTACTGATAATGTCACCCAGCTGCTTTCCTACTGCCTCAGTGACAGGATTTCTGAACTGCAGAAATAACAACAAATTTATTAAAGTGTGGAGCATTCCCCTCTGCTCGCTGGTATTGCATTTGACCGGTGACAGCACAGCAGAAGGTTTCATTATAGCAAATGAAAGAAACACATCCTAAGTAAACTTTACTATGGGAAGTACCATGGGGCTTATTTAGCTCTGATTAGATCGATAAGGCTCTCTAAACACAGCAATTAAAAATACAATTGGTAGCAATGTAACCTGCTTTCAGGCATCTGCATACTTGAGAAGTTTATACAGGAATAAACTTGTTAAAGTACCTTTCCTGATTACTGAATAATCAATAAGCCAGATACTTGGTAGATTCACATAGAACAATGGTAAGAGCCAAATTTTCCTCAATTAAGTATTGTGCTAGCAACCTGCCAAGAACCATTGTGTTGGACTTAATTTATGGATGATTTACCAGACTGTGCCCATATTTCCCCTTAATTATCCATCAAGGACTATATGTCCCAGCATGCAATGACTTGCCCTGAGCCAAGCAGAGCTCTGGGCTTGGATCAAAGACTGAATGTTGGCTCTGGCTGTTGTTGGGTGTGATGAAGCCACTGGAAGGTCTGCAGGCAGCCTTGATGTGGGATTCGGGGTTGGTCTTTGGGCACAAGCTAGAATTGCATCTGACGGTCAGCACTAATATCAGCTCCCTGTGCAACCACTTCCACTGCTGAGGAGTTGGGAGACACTTCTGTGATTTCATGCTTGAAAAAGAAGGAGGATTAGCTGCATTTCTACCCCAAATTTTTATTACTTATCCAGGAAAAGAGAATCCAGGTCACACTTCAGATATGCAAAGAGGCCATCTCCTCCCATCACATATGCTGCTCCCTCCTTGCATTCACAAGGCTCTCAAGGTGAGAAGATCTGACTGAAAGTGTACGGTGTCCCAGTCAGCCCTGAGAAGCACAGTTCCTATGGCTTGCAGCAGAGGTTAAAGGATGCTATGAGTTGGTCAGGCTATAGTAAAGTCAAAGCAGACACAGAAAGCTACAAAAGCTAAAGATTTAGCTCTAAATTTGTAGGAGTTTGTTGGAGTCACTCTAAAACCCTATAAAAAGTAATAGTGTGCTCATGGTGCTCAAGCTTTTTATGGTGGGACTTTTGTTTTACAGGATAGTTAAAGTAAACTTGTAGCAATATTAGAATTTTCTGTTAAATTTTACAACATCTTGCCAACAAAAATTGGCACGTGGATATCTGTGGAGAGAAAAATACTAGAGTTCGGCAAATTAGAAAAGATGGGAAAGGCTTCATGACAATAAAAGGCAGCAACTTAGTGGTAGGGTAGAATGTAATTTAGATCGCAGTGTTTTGAATCCCAAACTGCACATGAATCAAAACCATAATGCTATATTGCAAAAACAACAACAAAGATTTAAAGGCAGATCTCATCTGAGGGAGGTAGCAGACATCTCTATGACCTGGAGATTGTGTCCACATTTGCACACCACCTTCTAAGAAAGTATTGGACAATTTCAGGAAGAGGGCAACGGGAATTGTTACAGTTTAGAAAATGTGAGTAGTGAAGAAAGGTTAAATGAAGCAAGTTTCTGTGGCCCAGAAAACAGAAGCCTGGGAGTTTGTGAAATAGTTTGTCATAAAACGGTGGTAGACAGACCTCGGATTAATTGCATGAGAAGGACAACCTGTCTTATACTCTTTAACCGTAAGACTAGTCAAGCACTGTTGAGAGTTGCTGGTTAACTGGGGGTCAAATCTCCCATGCTGGAAGTATTGAGAACAGTTTGGACAGACTCCTACTACAAACACTGTAGATGTACCTATTTTGGCCGCCCTAAATTTTTTATAAATTTCACTGTATAATGAGAGAGTTTGGGATATGCTATTTCCTGAGCAGTTTACAAACAGACAGAGCTTCAGAATATTCTTTTGGAAGGTGAGCAGGTGGGTAGGTTTTACAACTTCATTTTAGAAAACTTGGGGAGATAAAACTAGAGATTTAAATGCCTTCCCTAAGGCCAGGGAAGTAACAAGCATGTCAGGAGAGGTTCAACTACAAGTGTTTCTGAATCCAGCTATCCTCAAGATCTCACACCCACCCTTTCCTTTTCAGAGCATCTACCTTTCAGGGCTCACTTTTCATCTGAATATATTTTCATGCAGTTGCATGGCAGCTTCCTTGTTTTTTTTCTCCTGAGCACTTTGCTAGTGACCATGTTAATAATTGCATACCTTGACATTGTAGCTGCCTTATTACAGATGAACACAACTGCTAACCAGCCTTCAAACCTTGTTATCAAAGCTCTGCTGAGCTGCATAAAGCATAGGAGCGACCCAGGTGTTTGCCCCAGAGGACAAAAGGCTGCCACTGATTACACCACCAAACTTTTGGCACCAAGAGTTTCAGACACTGACCTGGCTGGGACTGGAGAAGGGGTTGCTTTCTCGCCTGGAAGATGGTGCAGCCAGCACATGGCAAGAGCACACGTATCAGTGCTCATGGCTTGCCTGACCTGTTCCCTTAAACAAATCCCCAGAAAAAAACCCCTCCTGGCCAGCTCAGAATACCAGTTTCAAAGGTGAATAAACAATCTCTAAGACTTAATCAACTTTCTTACAGCATTGGGCTAAGGTGAGGTCAGGTGCTTTGCGAGTTTGCTGATGAAGGAGGTTGCTAGCTCTGAGCACTCCTCCAAGGCGTTTAAAGCTGAGACCCCTGCCCACTAAAGCAGCAAGTACAACAGCAAAATCACTTCAGATTGACAGATGTTGCTTTTTTTCTTTACTGCCCTCATTGTTTTTCCAATTCATTTATAAGGCACCCATGTCTGTGGGAGATTAGGAACAATCACATTAAGAATGATTCAGATGTAATTCAGTACTTTTCACCTGTTCTTCATTGACGCTTACTTGCTCATTCACCAAAATATCCTTCCACTTTCTTCTGCCTTTCTACACAAGGTATGGAACATACTCATGTTGTTCTGAGTATTAATTAATCTCTCATAATCAGGACCCTATTATTACAATGGTTTCTTTTGCGTTAGAGTCAAGACAGAAAATCCTTATGCCTTGTGCCTGTGGATTAATACCAAACCGTGGCTGACTTCCCTGTGGAATTACCTCTTGCATTTGTGTTAATACCAGCAGAGATCTTCCGGAGCAGCACTACCACTGTGCGCGCCGGCAATCGCAGCTAATTTGTACATATGCTTCCCTTGGACAGATGCCACGCAATTAAGAGGACGCCCTCGAGGCATTAACATTTCTCGTCTCGCAGTAAGTGCAGTGGGAGGACACAGCAGAAGTTTATAGGGTGTTATCCATGGGAGTGTGTTATTTCAACAGTATTTCTATGAATCTGTGAGGACGGTTCAGAGCTGGGCAGGGAGCCAACACAAAGAAGTTTCTGAGGCCACAGTGGAAATCTCTAAAGTCCCTGTTTGCTGGAAAGAGATGCAGCACAGGCCACTGACAGTGCTGGACTGGAAGACCTCTATTTCCTTATTTTCCTTATTTTCCTTATTTTCCTTATTTTCCTTATTTTCCTTATTTTCCTTATTTTCCTTATTTTCCTCTGTTCCATCTGGGCCCTGGACACCATGACCTCACCCACATTCTTCAGGGTGTTTGTAACTCCTAGTCCCAGCAAAAGTCTCAGCAGCTAGAGCCCTGACTACAGAAAAGATATGGAGGTCTTCACTCGTCCTGGGGAGGAATTTAACAGCAAGGACACTAGTGTTCCCCAGGGCCTCAGTACCAAAGCAAAGTCCTGCAGGCTCCAAAGAACCAAGAGCTTGCCATGCTAGCCCCTTTCCACCAGAGAACTGTTGGTGTGCAGGGAGCCTGTGGGTGAGTTTCCCTGGGCGATCACAGAGCTCTTGGTCCTGAGTGCTTTGGGATGCTATTGAAACCTTGATGTAGACTGGGAGAAAATCTGAGGCCAACATGTTTTGAACAAGACATCTTGGAAACAAGCAAGCTGGAAAACCTTTAACGGGAAAATTTTAAGCCAAGTTTCCACCCTGTGTGGCTCTTAGAGACTCAGTGAATCCCGTTAGTCTCTGGCAGAAGGATCTTGGCATGATGGTCCATCCCAAGCTGTGTCCAGACGGTCCATCTCTAGGACTACCTGGGAATGGTAAAAGTCTTAGCCTTTGCAAGTCTGGCGTCAGCAGGACTGTGTCTATCGTCTTTATCAACATATTATACAGAGGAAAGCACTTGATCCTGCTCCCTTTGCACTGTCTCTCTCCTATGTTTAAAACCACACAAAACATAAGGAATAAATTCATTCAAAATATTGGACTTTTAGCTGCACTGGTTTTGAGAGACAAACATTCATTCCCACCATCAATGCGTTTGTCCCCAGGTACAAAAATGATGTATACTGATGCGTAAGTGCCGCAGGCTAGTTTAGGAGTGCTGTCATCATCATAAAAGGAAGAAAATCAATTCAAATCAAAAGCCCACAAACAAACTATGACCTTACTCAAATGAGAAGAAAAACACAAACCAAATGATCGCAACCTCTGACAGCTATGGTAGGATGTCAGAGAAGCTGAGAAGCCATGCAAGATGCGCAGTATTGATTACTGTGTGACAATGATTTCTCTTCAGCCCACAGACTCCACCACTTACTTCATTCTGCATTCCAGAGCAGGTCTCTGAGCATTGCTGGGCTGCGAGGTAACACTCACCAGACATCGCTGGGAGTTGCAGGTTAAGTACTGCACTTAGGCTTTATGGAGCAGAAGAGTAGATAAATTCTGTCAAATTAATGTAAATGCTTAGCATTAATTTTTGCTTCTGGGAGTCTTTAACCAATCCTTAGGTTTTGGGAACTATTTCTAAGATTTCTCATTTTGTGAATGGCAATGAATCTCTCCTTGGTTCTCAGTTTCAGTTTGGTTTGAATTTGATTTTGTTTGTGGATACCAGAGCAAATATTCTTGCTTCTTTGCTAAAAAAAAATTCTACAAAGACATCACCTCTGGTAAGAATTTACCAGATAATCTCTAGAATTGAAAGTTTTAATGACTTCCTGATTTTTTTATCCTTATTCTGTGCTGCCTGGAGCATCACATAGACAATGGAATGGCCACATTCCTAACAGAAAACAAACTGGCACAGTTCCTTCAAGGTTGGTGTTGTAACACACGTTTGCATTGCTGAGTCTCTGCCCTGCATTTCATTCCCTTTGGGTTTGATCTCTTCTTCATTGACACTAATTCTTCTGCAACATACGTAATAGGAAATATAGTTTTATTTCATGTCCCTGTTTGTATTGTCAGTGACAACTCCTGCAGAAGATTAATGGCTTAAGCTTATTTAATGGCGTAAGGAAAAAAAAGCCACAACAAACCAAACCCAGCAACAAAAAAGTAAACAAACCCATTCTCTTTTCCTATCCAGATTGAAAAATGTTATCTTCTTTTATTTTTCTCTTTGGTATTTTTTGTTTCCAGCCTTTGATGGCCTCCCAAACAACTTTACCATCTTTCTGTGCATCTGTGATGTTCCCATATTAATGTGAGTCATTCTCACAAATAAGCCTGGGACTCAGTTTCATGCATGATACACTGCAGTTTGTCTCAAAGAAGTTTCAGGAGTTATGCCAGCAGAGACTCTGACCCTATTCAATGTAATCTCAGTCACCTGCTTGTTCTGCCACCTTTCCCTTTTCTTTCTGCTGTATCCGGGAGAAATGCCGACTCACTTGCTGAAAGAGGTTTGTGATGTCTGTGGGAGAGGTTTGAAACTCTTGGCCCACATTTCCCCTTGCATTTGCTGAAGCACCAGAACACTGTTGTCACCCATTTAAAAGGATCTTCAAAAACACCTCAGACCCAGACATATGTGACAAAACTGTGGTCTAAGCAAAAAAAATAAATTAGAATCTGAAAAGAGCTTGTTGGAGGATAAAGAAATGTCAAAAAAATGTTTTTGCTTAATGTTTTCTTCTTAATCTACCTAAAAATCTACTTTAATAATAGCATTGTGTTTACTAATTAGAAAACCTGTACTCAGGAATGTAAATACCATCAGTAAATGGCATGCGTTATTTAAAATAGAGTAATTACTGGCATATGCAGACACATATTTCTAAAAATGAGTTGCAACACATTATAAAAGCCACACCTATTTTTAAGGCTTTCTTTACTACCCTATCAAATGAGGGCAAATAATCAGATGCAGCTTTTCATGTGGACAAAGATACTTATTCCCGACAAGGATGGCATATAGAGAGATGCAAATGGAAGGAAGAGGGATAATGGCTTCAGAGTGAAAGACGGTTGATTTAGATTAAAGGAAGAAATTCTTCATGATGATGGTAGAGAAGCACTGGAACAGTGTCTTAGAGGGAATCAATAATGTGAGGTTATGTAAAAAGAAGCCGTATGACAATAGTCATATGCGTGTTGGTATTAAACATGTGGAAACTGCATTGGGTGAATATCAGAGTGAAAAGTTAGAAAATGCCAGGGATAAGTGGGTGTCTTACGATTCAATTTTTAATTGCATGCTCATATGCTCCTTTCACCCTAACCTTTGGCCCCATGGCTTTCTTCTTCTTTGTGTAGGGTGGAGTTGTCTTAAAGATGAATCAGTGGAGATGTCAGCTTTCTGAAGGGCTCTTTGGCATTTCTGGCAGGCAAAAGATGCACAGCGAATGAGGCCGAGGAGCTCTGCAGAAGGTGAAATACTCTTTGGGTGAAGACAGTTGGTGATGAGTGATTCATATATCCCAAACTTTTACTAATGATCCCTGACATCTGAACTTTATTTTTGGGCTTGCACTACTGATACGTGACTTGAAGAAAGATTGGGATCTGCCAGAGACAAATAGTGAGGGGCACAATGAACATAGAAAACATCGTTTAATGCTAAGGATGCAGAAAAGTCAGAAATGGCCCAAAACAGGAGGAGACCTTTAACAATTCCTTCATTGCTCAATTCTGCATCAGTTAAATGGAGACAGACCCAGAATCTGACTACAGGTCTTGATGAACTTTGATATTGTTGCAATTAGTGCTACAGAAAAAAAAATACACGAGAAAATTAATAACTCTGTTTTGAGGGCAGTATTCAGTAAATAAGACCTAGGGTTATTCACTGGGAAATGAGGAGAACACGAAATAAGTAGCTGCTCATTACCTGAGCACTGTCCATCTTATACAAGATGGGAAGAAACCTGTGAAAAAACAGTGTAGGACTGCACAATTAGATGGGACAGAGTTGCAGGGGTGTCCCTTGCTCTGGCATTTTCCAACTTTGCATCTTGATGGTGTTCCCTCTTTAACAAGCAGCTTTACACGTGTGCATTTTACCACCCACATCCAGCTGGGACACAGGGACTGGGCTGAAAGAGGTTTCCACGCACGGACACAGTTCCTCCACTTCATCTTTGCCCCTCTACCCCTCACTCGTCCTCTCTAGACCTCATCTACTTAGTCCTGCTGCCACTTCTTAAACTCCTTACTCCATTCCTAATCCTCTGTCTGCATCCTTCCCAGCTTGTTTGTTGTTTTTTCTTCCCCAGCACTTGTTCCTTGTTTCATGTTGCTGCAGGTGTCAGTGGGGATCCTGGGGATGTAACACAGGCTTCCTTCCCCACGTGTTGCCAATCTGGCTTAAAGCTCAGATGAGCTGGCATCAGCCTGGGTGCTCCTCAGGGATCCCTATCCCGGGTCCCATGGGTACCCACACATGTACTACCCAGCTGCCAGTAAGGTTGTGAGGATAAACATTGAGGCACTGGTGCCATGGAGACGTGTCTGATTTTATGAAGTCACATTTAAGCTGTCATCTCACCTGATCTCTCTTTAAAGACCACAATACATTAGGGGAGGGGTTGTGCCAACTATAATGAGTCTGAAGATTGTCTTGTTTGCATCCTATATTTCTTGGACCTGATCATGGAATATGTACTGAAAAGATTAGCCCTGAAAGTAATTAGTTTTGCTGGAAAAGACTTTTGGTGGCACCAGATAATACTCCAATTTCATCTATCCAAAATAATTTAATCTCCCCTAAATGAAATCCATTTTTCTATAGAAAAATCACTTCCATGTTATTATTCCAAACCTGGCCATGGAGAGATCCAGGTTTAGATGAAGCACTAATGATTTCACCTAACTTCATCTTTCAACTCCTAAGCTACTAGAATTAATTGAGCATGTAATTAAGGAAGGGTTTTCTTACCAATATGATCATGCCTATAATTAAAATCTCACACAAATGTGTATGTGGAAGAATAGGGCAGGGCAGAGCAGAGAAGAGACCAAAGTGTCTGACAGGTTTACATCAAAGGACCTGAGCTCCTGCAGTTCTAAGCCAGAGGGAGGGGAGAAAGGGAAGAGAGGACTGGCTGATAACTGACTTGATAAATTGTTTTTGACCTCCTGCTTCAAAGCCCCGAGTGGTTTAAGTGCTGTCTACCCAGGAGATTGCTTCTACCTTTAATGTTACTTCAGCAGAGTCAAGCTTTGCAAGCATTTGTGTTACCAAGCCCTGAACGAGCAGAAGAGTGATGATATCTGTGTTTTCAGAGCTGGAATGGATTTGGCTGCTACTCTGGGCTGTGCCTCATCGGTCCAGGGGACCAACCCCATGAGCTGCCACAAGAAGCATTGCTTTCCTCTGTTTTTTGTTGCATGGGAGACCTATGAACAAGATTTCATAAAAGAAGGAGTGGTGCATTTTTATTGCTGTTATTTATACTGCATTTACTACTAAATCAGCCTTTAACAGCAGTGTTCAGCTGGTGATATTGTGGCCTGAGTCAATGCCTGTGCCTGCGGACAGCTGAATTTTGGGAGATTTTGCTGTTCTGAGAGTGGAGAGAGGTTGGGTACTTGGAAGCTGCAGCACAGCACCACGACAACAGCTGAACTCCTGCACAAAAAGGACAAGTGCTTTCCTTAAAGAAAAAACAAATGTGAACCAGGAGCTCGAACAGAAGAAGGGATTGACTCTCTGAGCTGGTCTGCCATGTGTGGTGATATCCTGTGACTATATTAGGGAGGGGAAAAAACCCTCCCTTGTAGTATAACCAAGCTAAGGACCAAGGCACCAGGGAAAACACGGGTGTGGATGGGTGTTGCATGCAAGAAGGCACCCTGAGCAGGAAAACCACCCTCTCATTTGTTTGATATCTGCTGTGTTCACGGAAACAGGGCTTTGTATGTTTGTTGACATGGCTATATGTTTATAAATTACATCAAAAAGACACCTGTATCTGTCCTCAGGTCTCCTCTGAACCGGAACAACCTGCAGGGCCTGGGATTTTTGTCTTGCTGGTTGAGTCCCAAATGGGGTCAGACTTCTGTTCTCATAGATTTAAGATGTAGGTAAAAGTAATGCAGCCAAAGTTGCAAGTGTGTGTTCTCAGGAAGAAAGCCCACATGCCCAGCTGTATGCATATTTTTACGTTTATCTCAAACCATTAAAATATTATATGGAATAACTCATCCCCGCTGAAGTATGTGCTGAGGTGTTCAGAGCTATGCTGGTATGAACTAGTCATGGATCAGATGTTCTGTATGTGAAATATGCATTGTGCAAGCGCTTTATTGCATTCCATATAGTCCCAAACATTAAATGCACACAGTTGCTACCAATAACTGCCTTCAGAATGACCTAATATATCAGACAGCCATTCAGAAGAGCTGTTTTCCCCCATAGATAACTACTATGCTGGCATTTTGGGACAACCATCACTTTTGTTTCGTATTCATCCTCGCAACTTTCCCATTTTTTTAGCTTTCTCATTTCTTACAGCAGTTAAGACTTTACGACTTCCCCCAGAGAATCCAACCTGTGATTCACAGCCAACAGTGGGCAGCTCTGTCTGAGTCCTGTTTTTTTTTTTTTCCCCTCGCCAACAGCTGCCCATTAAGCAAATTGCTTAATGAAATGACTAAGAAGATGGGTCCTCACCAGTGTATTTTCTCTGCACTTATTAAAAAAACCCTGAAGCCTGTAACCCGCACACTGAGGTAGTGTTAAGCTCTTAACGCCGTCATTGTCACTTTTCTTTGATTCCTCCCATCCGTGCCTTGCCTCACTGCATTTTAAAGTTTTTCTTTATTATTATTGATTATTGATTATGATGTTACTATTGCTATTGTTGCTATTATTATTTTCAGTTTTTTATCATTGTGCTCTATGCATAGCGCCCCAGTGTACTTTTCTGTGAGGTCTCATGGGAGCCAAGAGAAGGTCCTTAGGAACCCCAGGCAACTTTTGCTGCAGGAAGGCTGTGAGAACCTGAGATGTTCCTGGGCATCTCTGCTACAACCTGGGCTTTGCACAGGCCGAGCAAGACACAGAGAATCGAGGCCAGGATGCAGGTTGGCTTGAGCTGGGACACGGACACCTCCTCACCAGTGGGAGGTGAGCAAGGTGCTTTGGAGCAGGTCCTATTTCCATCTCCTGACAGGACCAAAGTGGTTGGTACAAAATATGAGAACTTTGGTCACCAAGGCATACCATGATCATTCCAGGCTCCAAGACAACAGGGTACCAAGCCTATTTGCATCTCCCAGCAATGTGTATCTTGATGCTCGGCTGGTGATGGCAGGGGAGGGATCCCAAGCAGATGACCATACTATCTGTGAAAGGCAAAAAACCCTTAGCATTGCGATCATCATGGTCCAACTCAAGGGCTGTCTGATGGTCACCATGAGAGCACTCAACAAGAGCTGAACCAGCTCAACCTGGTGTGCACCGAAAGGTGCCTCATGATAGGGTGGTGTAACCTGGGCTCAGCTGTGCTGCTGAGGATGCTGAGAAAGGACAGCATCACTTGGCTATTGAATCACAGGTGACATATTAGAATTTTCACTGCCTTAAAAACAGAGGCAAAATGTCCCCATTTCCTCTCAGCTTTCAGTATGCAACGTTTGGGGACAGGAACTCTATACCATATGTCTGGCCAGCGATAAGCATATGATTCCCTGTGCTGGGCTTTGACCTTCTAGGGCTACTGCAACGCAATTCTCATTAACGGCCTAGTGTCCAGCTCCTGCCTGGGATACATAAGGATGCTTTCTCCTGTACAGTAAATAACCCATCCCTGCTGCAACTTGGCGCAAGGGCAGGGCCCAGTCAGGCATGGTATCTCACTGCACTGATACAAAGCAGAGCCGGGGAGGAAAAATAACCTTTCGATTTTATGTTCAGTGATATATTGTTTTTAAATCTGAATGTGTTTAGGAAATGTTACAGAATAGAAAGGGCTCTGCTTTTCCAGAGGCATAACGTTATGGTAGAGTTATTCCAAAGCCAAACTCTGCTCTGAGTTATGCCCCTAAATCCTGTCTCCTAAGTATTTATGAAATTATCATTAACAGTAGCAGACATAGGACTTCATTATTTCTTGAATTGCCTTTCTTTTTAACCATCTACAAGCTCAGAGAATTACGTATAGCCTCATTAACCTTCGTGTCAAACTGCTAATAAGACAGGGAAGGAGGTACCTCCTAAGCTGCTCAGCAGAATGTGTGAGTGCATCATGGAAGGGCTGTCAAGGGAGCACTGGCACTTCCCAGTTCTCACTATGGAATTCATGCAGCCGTGTCAGCTCATGGGCAATTGCAGGGGAACCTGAAATGTTTAGGTGTTCACTCTCCATGTCAAGTTACTCCAGTTCTCCACTCGGGAGGTCTGAATTCCCAAGATCACTCTGGAAATCTCAGTCTCTGTATCACGAAACACTGTAACAAGTTGCCCAGAGAGGTGGTAGAAGTCCCATCCCTGGAAACGTACAGGTTTCACTTTTTGTCATTGGTCTTTTGCCATTTTTAAAAATACCAGGAATGGTTTCACAACTTATGCAAAGGATTGTACATTTTGCATTGTACAAGAGTGCCACAAGGTGATTTTAAGATGCTCCCCATATAGTCCAGGATCCTGACTTGAACTTCCACAAGACGCTTTACGAGCTTAAAGAATCTGTTCAAATATTTTGCTAGATGCAGCCTCACACTGTGATGAAAAACCTTACGTAAACTTTTCAGTTACCATCCAAGAGGTTTAAAGACTACAGCAACCCCCTCCATAGGTGTAACCGAGGCTCCAGACTTCCCTTTCTCTGGGGTTATTTTCCCTTCCAGTCTCCTGCCCTGACGATCTCAAATGCCAGCCATCACAGTTCTCTGCAGTTTAAGACTCATGGAGGATGTGGTACCTCCCTAAGTTTCTTTCCTTCAAGCCTCTGTGAAATTCTCTAAGTAAGGAACAAAGAACAACTTAACCATTCTTTTTGAGAGATCTAGCAGTCAAAAACTAAATTGCTTTGGAAGTAGAGCCAACAGGGTTTAACAAATAAACGGTAACACCATGGGAGTTTGCTAATCCCCAAAATCTATAATAAACAGATAAAGTTAATAAGATTCAATAAAAGAGAACAGCCCCATTAATGTGTTAAGAGCACTATCTAAATATTACACACTTTATTTGCTGAGTTCCCTAGCTGAATTCTCGGTACACGGGAACACTCAAAATTCGTTATCTTTGGATGCAAAGCTTAGTAAATTCAATGGTAATTAATCTCCATTTACCCTCCGTGTGTGTTTCTGAACAGGCGAAAAGTTCATTGAAAAAGTTCTTTCAGCTGGTCTGAAAGGAAAGCAGCGCTTTGACAAACAAAAGAGCACCGAACACAGGCTTCTCGAAGGAAAACAGAGCAGCTAGCCAGTTCCGCGTGGTTCAAGCCAGGTGCTCATTGCAAATTCAGTAGCATGCACTGGCAAGTGTCAACGGCAGAGAAGCCGAAATTACTGAAATTCTTATGCCGGTGTAAATTGCTGAAGGCAATGCACTGAGGGTTAAGGCAAATTGTGCATGTGTTGAGGATTATAAAACAAATTAAAATGGAGGCTAACAAAAGGAGTGCAATATTTATGCATTTCTTCATTCTTTTCACTCCGTGGTACTCAATCAACTTCACAGTCTCTTAAGGTGGCATGGGGACATTGCTATTGTGTACGTTCATTTGCTCTTAAAAAGAGGGGCTCAGGCATAGCAGACTACAGAAGTTGACTGGTTCTGGTAATATTTACCAGTATGATCATTAACCCATCAAATATTTGCAACACGCTGCTGTTTCTAGTCATGTGAAATTTAATCATCAACACCTAAAATGCAGTAAATTTTCTGCTCGATGTACTATGCTTATCTGCTTCGGTTTTGATATACCAGCCCATTTTACCACGTGTTCCTCCACTTTCCCTTAAAATCATGCATTCTAGTTATACGAAAGTAGAAATGTATTAATCACCCATGACTTACTGCAGTGGAGTACATTACATGGTGTAATGCATTTAATGTTTGATACCCAATTTGCCTCAACAAATATTTTAAAGACTTTCTAAGTTATTAAGCACCATACTCTGTGATCACCCAGCATGGCCCAGTAACTAAACGGGTTATCACTTTGTGGAATAAGAAATAAGCCCCCTCTGAAATATGCTTTTCGATGTGTATTCCCAGTCCTCTGCTACCAAGCTGGCTGGAGAGGGGAGGAGGTGTGCCTGTGTCTCTGCTCTGCACAACGTGCCCAATCTCTCAGCCCCAGCCCTCCTTGCACCGTAAACTGGACTTTTGAAGTCAAGATGTGCCCACCTGTCCCTCAGCCAGCTCTGATGTGGGAGGGGAACCCCACTGAGAAAAAGGGACCAAACAGCTGACAGCAATGCTATTTTCAGTCAACACCACAAGATTCACCCAAACCCACCTGAAAGGCTTTGGACCTTATTTCAATTACAGAGATCTTTGCATGTTTGGCTATGAGAGGCAGATGCACGCTGTGCTCACCCGTTGGTGACAGACTGAGAGATGCCTGCAAGACCCAACCCTAACTATGCATGGAAATGAAGAAAATCAATGTGGTTTGGATTTCTTGTTTTTAATTTTATGTCTAGATTTGAGCAGACTGAATGTAGCTGCCTGGAACACTAAAAACTGAGTGTTTATCACCATTTCACTGTAACATAGAGATGTTTTCACACAGGTTAAAGTCTTGGAGCTCACAGATGCTCCCAGGCTTGCTCCACGCAGCACTGCCAGGAATGACCAAGAGCCCACTGTCCTTCATGTCACCGTACAAACCAAAGGACAAAAAAACTTCCAGCTAGCCTCCAACCGTTCCAGCCTAAGTGTGGAACAAGCAACAACAGATGGGATCAGACAGATGGGGGAGTACAGGGGAAAAAAATGAGGCAATATTAGGGAGTGTGACAGGCAGGGGTCTCAGCACATCAGCAGCCTCGCTGTTGTCAAGTTTTGTGGGTTTTTTTGCAGGCAACACATATTAAGGTTGTATTTGGAGAGTTATAGATTTTACACTCAATTTTCTGGCAAGCGAACAGGGAACCTCTGCCAGCTACAGAACATCTTGGATATGAGATTAGTTCTCAAGTCTATTCAAGTGATCTTGTCATCGTTATTTCTCTGAAAGGTGAAGATCTAAGGGCCAAATGCTGATCTCTGTTATGCAGAATCTATGTCAATATCTCCATCAGCAGCCATGGAGTTGCTCCAGGTTAATAGCAACGTAACACCAACGCCAGGATCTGGATCTTTAAGAGAATCGTGTCAGTTTTACAGCATTGTAATCAGTGGTTTAAAATTGCATTGCTGTGGCTTGAGAAAGCTTTTTGCATACACAAAGGAGATTAGAATCTGTCCCTTTATCCGATATTAGAGCAAACTGGGATCCAAAGGATCACGTCTATATTCCCGAGCAGTTTCTCTGATGAGATCAATAAATAGCCTGATAGTAATAATTGAGATTACAGGTTATGAATGGCACTATTAGGATTTACATTCTAGCTGCAGCTATGAAACAAGTCAGATGAACAAACGTGATATCCAGTCCCGGTCCACTTCCCTTACTCTGTCATTTTTATAGCTGCACGTGTGCTGCAGGTGATGATAGTACACACGTCTGACTTTAATCCACACAACGTCAACCTGATAGCTCACCAGTTCTGGTAGAGACTGCCTCCAGCAATCATTTCAAGCCTGGTTAAAGGAGCAGAATGGAAACATCAACTAAAATGTTGGAAGTTATGTTTTCTTATAATGGAAATGAGATCTGTTGGGCAGATTTTCTTGTTTTCCATCCTCTGATTTAAAAAAAAAGGAAAATCAAAAGCGATACTGAGAAATGCCTTACAAAGACTAACACTAATGTACGTATTCCTCAGTAATGAGAGGTATGAATGGCTGGGTCTATAATCCCTTATAAATCTTTCATTCTATAAACTGCCTATTAGCATTATTCTTGAGAATGAAGAGCTATATGAAGTTGGTAGGTCTTTTTTTTTTTTTTTAATCCCCAACTTACTGAGCAGGACAAAATAGGGCTGAATTAAAGTGGAGAAAAACCAAACCTCCCCTGGAGAATTACAGTACAGCCACTTGCTGGCAGATTATTATTATTATTTAAATCACTTTTCTGACTTTTAATATTGAAAATATTTTCAATCATTGAGGAACCTTTAATTTAAGATAGTGGATGGCAAGCATGTAATCTAGAAGACCAGACTAGCTGATCTGCCTCAGCACAGAGGCTGGACCAGACAATTTCTCAGATTTTTTCTAGTGTGGCATTTATATGAAAGAACTCTGCTCTGACTACTCCTTGCAAAGCTGCTTGCATTTAAGACATATGAAGATACCCTATTGCCAGCAGGAACTGTCATTGAATTCCAGTTCTTCCAGTCCTGAGATATAATACAACAGGGTAAGATTGCGTGCAGTGACGGACCAAAATCAGCAAGATTCACCCAAGGCAGTTACCACATGGGATGGAGGCAGTGACTAAATCAAATGCAATCAGGATTCAGTCTATCCCCCAAGACCACACAGAAATAACAGCATGGAAGGAGATTTTACAAACTAAACCATCACTGTATTTCTCTCTGGCTTTTCCCTGCTGGAATTCAAGTTTCTTTAATAACCAGGATTAATGGCAAACCTTTGAAGAGAGTTGGGAGTGTGAAAAGGAACAGACAAGTGCAGCAATTCCTTGGGTCTGCCCACTCACTTTCTCCCTTCCAGCTTTCTGGTCTGGGTCCACACCAAGAGGTCTCTCACTCTGGCGGGGTATTTGGGCACAAAATCACCCTGTTTGCTTGTCCGTGCATCCCTTTCTGCTGAAAATACCGTACTGGGGTAGCCCGCCAGCACCATCCATCCCTCCCCACGCCGCAGGTACGCTTTCCCCGAACGGCTCCCTGGGGAGCACGCAGACACACAGACACAATGAGAGCCTCCGACTGGAAATTCAAACAAAAATATGGCTGTCTACTCCAAAAGGCAAACTCATTTACAAAGGTCATCTCCGTCGAGGGAGAGTGATGTGTTACTCCCCTCTTGGAGGCAACTGCTGTCGCTCCTCCGCTGAGTTACATTCATGAGCGTAGTTTTGAAAAAGAAGAGAGAAAAGAAAAAAGAGGGAGAGAAAAGAAAAGAAACAAAAGCTCGGCAAGCCCCCTATTCACAGTGTTAGCCCCGCACCTCCCCTTCCCCTCCTCGGGTAAAAGCAGCTTCAGAAGACATTTACATCTTCCCCTACCTTCGTTCTCATTGGAGACAGAAGCCCTTCCATTTTGGTCCGATCCTCATGCCAATCCTCGTCCCCCAACTTAGTCTCTGGTCCCTGTCTCAAGCATCCCACACGAACAAGAGCATGTCAGGGACCGCTGGCGACACCCTCACGGCAGGAAAAAAACCTGCCAACTTGCAATCCTCTGTTGCGTGGAGCACCGTTCCTGGAGAGACCTTCCTCCCTCTCCCTCCTCTCTCTCTCTCTCTCTGCATAATCTGCCTGCAGCTATGTTTGTACCATCGCGGCTGACAAACGATCCCTGCCTTACGTAATGCATTCAGCATAGGACAAGAGATCCCAGCCCAGCCACGGGGATCCTGTCGGCAGCAGCGGTGGGAAGGTGTGGGACTTTGCCCTGCCTATTGTGCTGCGGGGGCTTAATCTGGTAACGTCCTCATGCGGGGCTGACGGCTTGTCAGCTCTCTGTGCTAGCTAGGAAAGCACTGAGAAAACTTCGTCACCGTGGAGAGATTGCAGATTCCCTGGGATTGCCTTAAAGCGATGTAATCCTGAGCCCAGGCTTTAGCCCAAGTGGTTTTCCCCTCTCAGGAAACGCCAACAGTTGGATCATTTTCTGCTGTCGGCGAGTGACCAAACCCACGCTGAAAGGGAGTTCCTGTCAATTGTCAGCTAGGAATTGAGGGAGAGAGAGAAAGAAAGAAAGAAAAGGGAGCAAAACAAAAGGAATATAGTCCTGCAAAGTTGGTCAGCCAAAGATCCTCACTGAATGGGTTCCTATTAGCATTTTAATTCTGATCAGAGCGTGCCTTTGTGGGGAAATTCCCTAATTGCTCCCATTTTCCGCATTTTGGTTTCCATCAGAGAATGATGCTGGGGCTGAATCTCTTTTGGAGAGAAATCTGTCTGGAAGATGGTCTTCAGATCTGCAAGCACATCAAATCCACTGGGTCAGACAAGACCCGTTCAAGATAAAACCCCTCTGAAACACCATCAAATAAGCACTAGCTGCCCATGACTGCCCCAAAAGTCAGCTCCCCCCAGGGTCACTCCACTTCCTAGTACAGACACAGACAAGGCTCCTCTTCCTGAGCCCTGGGGATAACCTTCTATGTACCAGTACCCAACTGCTGTACAAAAACGAAATTAAAAACCCTGTTACACCACCACAACCTGATTTTAAGTGCTAGAAAATTGCTGTCAGGCTGGTTGCAGCATATCATAGGTGGACATTTCTAACGCCCTTTAACATCATCTGTTCTTTAAGGCCCCAAAGCTCCTCACCCAGGGAGAGTCACCATCTCATTAAGGCACTGAGCTGGAATCCAGTTAAACTCCTGACATTGCCACATGTTCCCTGGATGACCATGGGGATTCACCTCATTTAGCTTTTGCTGTCTACATCTCTGCCCTCTAGTCCAAGTCAGCCAGCAAGGCTCCTGCAAGGCCAATGAGAGAGACACCCTAAGTGGTTCACCCCAAATGTCCAAAGCCAAGGAGAATCCTGTCCTCTGGTCTTCTGTAGGTCCTCATCCTTCCATGTACCTTTCCTTTGGTCGCATTTTCGTGCTTTGTCTGCTCAGGCCAGAGACTATATCTGCCCACGTGCATCCTTCAGGCTCATCACAGGTTCTTGGAGGCTACACCAAGATGGACAGGGTGCAAGGGAATATGTTCATGGTGGTGTATGAAGACATAGAGTGCAGAGCCCAGGGTGAACTCAGAGATAGATAAGATCCCTGCCCTGGCAAGTCTCAGAAGGAGTGTACCCAGGCAATGACAAAGATGAGGTTGTTCAACCCCAAACATCCCTTTTTCTCTCTATCTTTCCCAATCCTTTCAACCCTGTAGATCTTGCAGTTTTAGGGCATTATTCTTATTATTCCTTATGAGGTAAAAACAGGGAGGGGAGGTGCCCGCTACAGTGGTTAATACTCATTTCAAAGATAATTAACTGTTCTCAGCTGAACTCAGCAACCTATTAAATGTGAACAGATCTGATCATAACATATTGAAGGCAGAGATAAGTTTTCTGGAGCTAAAGAAACACTGTACAAAGCTGGCAGGCTCATCTATTTCATGCTGGATGTATATAAATATGTTTCCCTTTTGGTGTTTACAAGACTTTAATAAGACTTTGAATAAATGGCAGCAGGACCAATAAAACATGATCGTTGTGATTCTTCTGCTGCACAACTTCGTGTCAGACTCTGATGTGATCTTTACAAGTCTGTGCAAAAATGACACATCATCTCCTCCAGATCGTCAGCGGAGTTTAACTCTCCAAAGTGTCAAGAGGAACCTAGAGAGAGAGGACAATCTGGGAATTTTGGAGGTCTAAGGCCACGTGCTCAAGCTCTACTGCAATACGATAATGTGGATGGTGCACCCAAGGCGGCATATGAATGCCCAGTTCTCTTTTAAAGCTCGTTTCTGCTTTGAACTAGGCTAAACCGCAGTGCCTCATGAGGTTTCCTGTTTTATCTCTGTTTACAAGCAAAAAAAAAACCAATAAAAAAGGTACTCTTCCTAAAGGCCAAAAGAGTAATTCAGTCTGGGACTGGAAAAGTAAGCCAGGGCCTTTCTGGTTCAGAAATGATCTGAACAGATTGGGGAATTGTGCTGATACTGCATGAGTCAGAGCAGAGCCCAGCTCAGCAGGATGAACTGGAATGGGAAGAGGACAGTGCTGTTCGAGCAGCACCCGTGGACGTGTCTCCGAGCCGGCAGCAAGCCCGCCCGTCCTGGGAGCGATCCCCAGCTGCATCCTGGAGGATGCTCTGGGTCCCTGGGTGAGTTATGAGCCCCTGCATGGCATTGCCACAGCGAAAGTTGGTTGTGACAGAGAGGTGTGTCCTCATCCATCTGCACCAATGGGGCCAGGAAACCCAGCTAACTTTGCCTGGGGAAATTTTGGCATGGTTGCACGGAAAGCTTTGGGGCTGGCAATTTCCAGCAAATATAAGAGCTGGAGCGGCAGTGGATGAAAGGGGATTGTGCATCGTATGTCATCCTCCTTTCACTCTCCAGGCACTAGGTAGGACTTGAGCTCTACTAGTATCTAGGCAGATACTCTGCGTTAGCGTATGCAGCCACCAACCTATCCTTCATGCCCTACAGGAGCAGGACGACTACCTGGTGTGCATCCAACCTGTTTGCAAAGCCCTTTCACCCTCAGAGCATTTACTATAAAACTAGGATCCAGAGAAGTTTATCCTCACTTTAAAATAAAATTTTAGGTGCCATAGCCATGCCGTGATAGTGTGTGCCATGGTCTGACACTTCTTTCCTCCCCTGGGTTGCGACTCATGGCAATGCTCAAATTACCGCAGACTTGTTCGACAGCCTCTGCTTCTGAGATTTTCAGATCAAAGGCACTACAGAGGCAAAAGAAGCATGTGAACACTTGTTTTCTCACCCTCTTTCTGGGGAGGGGAGCAGCATTTGACTCAGAGCCTGGTCAGCTACACCCAGCATATCTCAGGCTCTGCATCTGCAGAAGAGGGGGCCCATTTGTCTGGTTTGTGCAGATGTTACAGAGGTTCATCCTGTCCTGGATTCAACCCATATCTTCCGATAAGAAGTATTTGAGCTGGGAATATAATTGCTCTTGGCTCCTTAAGTAATCATGGGAGTGAGACATATACCTTGAAATCCCCTTATATTGTCATAATCAAAACATCTGATGGAATCTAGAGAGCAGACCAAGGTAAATGCCTACCTGGAGCCAAGTAGATCCTACCTGGACCCAGTCTTGGAGCTAAATCTCTTTCCAGGGTCTGCTGACTCCATTGAGAGATCTCCATGGGCCACAATGAGGGCAGAGATATCTGCTGACATTTAGCCAAGTAGATGTAAAGGGCTGAATTCAGGTTTCTGACTCTGGAGTTGAATTTTATCCCAGGTACTGAGTAGTTGGGAAAATGGCCAAAAAAATCCTTATATTCACTGTTAGGCTATTGGCTGGTCCAATGAAGAGCAAGACTCTAAGGTACATATTCAAACCCTCAGCTTTCCTCTTATTCACCTACTGTGGGTGTATCCAAGCCAGGATAAACCTTTTGTACATTGAAACCCTTCCTAATCTTTGGGATGGGGAATCCAATGAACACTGAGCCAAGTTGTGCTGCCTGTACCAGTCCTGAAAATTGGAGCGAGTTTCAATTTGGAGCCAATCTCCATCACTCTCTGATGCAAAGAACTGCCATAGCCTCCTGCCTGCCACAACCTCAGACTCGATGATGGCTGAGACAATAGGTGCTGCAGCAGCCCAGCTGTGTCCTGTATCCACACCACTGGCCCCGACCTCACGACTGGTCAGTTCATCCAGCGAACAAAAGGTAGCATCACGGTGTTGCCATGGCGACATCCCACCATCTGAATGGCTATGGCATCATATAAGGAAGGGGGAAACATCCCAGCCACATACTGGGGCTGCACGGAAACATATATTTAGAACAGGCAACATGGGGAATACTAATGAATATTTAACACTCAGAGCGCCTTTCGTGCTTGCTTTTTTATTTTTGCTGCACACTTTCCAAAGCGCAACATTTGTCTCCAAGTGGTATGGGTATTATCGCTACTGTGCGTCTCTTGTCACTGCTTCTCTGGGTTTCCCCTGCTTTTCTTTTCTCTTCTGAGAGTAAGAGCCGAAACCAGCACACAGCCCTTGCAAAAGCAACATTTGCAATTCAGGACCAACGCCTGCAGCAGGTTAGGGGGTCGAGTTTGGAACTGAGATGTTCGTGTAATCCGTTTTCCCAGCCCGGCTCTGTTGTGTTTAGATTGTGACTTTTACTACAAATCTACTGATAGGATAACAAAGGCAAACTCTTCATGCTTTACCTAAAAATGGGTACGATTTGCTTATGTCCTATGAGAACCAGCCACTTTTAGTTTTCTTTTTTTTCTTGTTAAGGATTGCTTCTTTCATCAATTAATTCTCTGTGTTGCAGAAAAAAAAAAAGGTAAAATCTAACTTTTTTTCATTCATTCAGGAAAAACACACATCTGAAAATGCCCTGAAATTCTTTTTTGTCTTTTTTCCCCAAAGGGTGAATGGGGAGAAAAAGGGGTCAAAGCACCCAGAAGCCCAAATTATGAATATTTTAATGTGCCTTTTAAAATGATACACTTTAAAAAAAGGCAAAGGTGTGTTGGGCGTGGTGGCAAGTCCCACCTGCTACTGCCAGGACTGTGCAGGCAGATTGAGCACATCTTGGTGATGACGATGAGCAAAGTGCATTTTTTTTGAGGATGGCAAGGGGAAGCAAGACCCACCCTGGCAGGGGTGTCATGGGGCATGGAGGTGCCCGCCCACCAGGGTGCTGCTTCTGACACCACCTGCCTGGGGACTTCTGTTTGGGGAGGACACGGCACAGCACAGATTGTAGGTTGTGCTGATTGCTGGGTTCATCCTTTCCGGGCTGGATCCTCTCCAGTCTCCTTTTCAGCTATAGATTAAATTATAAACGGGGTTAAAAAATGTGGTATTTCAGATCTTGTCCTGAAGTCGTCTCTTGGCATATATAAAGCTTTGTTCTCAGAAAGGCCAAATTCTCAGCAATGATTTTTAGATTGAAATGTGCTCTTTTTATTAGTCAGTGGTAAGGCATTGGGGTCTTTTTTGAGCCTAGCAGCCCTGCAAAATCTGCTGGGTTCCTGAAAGCTTATCTGTGTGCTTCCTTCTTGGTACCACTCCAAGACACCAAGAATACAGACGCAATTCAGCTGGCAGCTTTGTCGGTGATGCAAGGGGAGGAACAGCGCTGTACTGGGTGTGTTGCTTTGGCAGCACTATGAAACTGGAGCTGTGTTTGTTTGTTGCTGGTTGTAGGGTGTATTTTCGAAACAGCTGAGAGAAAGGTTTTCCTCTCCCACATTGCTGGTGCAGTCCTTTGAGATCTGCCCTGTGGCTTCAGAGGGAGAGGGACTCGCCTCTGGGGAAGTAAACAAGGGGCAGACCCGTGCTCTTTGCAAGCTGTTCCACTGATGCAGCATTTGCATGAGTAAGTGTTGTCAAAATCGTTTGCCAGCTTACCCTTATATGGCACCAGTTCTAGTGAGGGCTGGAAACACCAGTTATTTTTCTGGAGTTCATCTTTACAGCTCTGATGACCTGCTTTTTCCAGAAAGTTATGCTTCTTCCATGAAAACAAAACAATATGGTGAATATTAAAGTCTCAAGGTATTAATAATAAGGTTTGGAAGGGAGACATAAAAAAGTCCCATCTGAAGATCATAGGTCTCTGTACAAGGCTGAGAGAGAGCTGACTTATGGCAAAGCCAGTTTAATGTCCTGCGCTCCTTAGCACGGCCGTCAGGGTCTGTCCATCCTCCTCCAACAACTGAAAGGCATTTATCTCTACAACACATCAATGATCTCAGCCATTATTCATGTTAAGCTAATGAGGTAGTTTAGGAAGGGAAAGCTGGCTCTTGAACACGCAAATAAACCACTCCAGCAGAGGTGGGGACTGTTGTGCCTGAAGAAGAGGTCGTTCAGCTCATGGTGATGCCCAGGACCAGGCTCTAGCTTGGAGACCTGGGCAAGGCTCTGACTGCTTTGTTTCTCCTTGCCTCTGTCTTGGCTCACCATGATGATCTATAAGATGCTTTGATAATCTACAGATGAAGAATGGGAGCTGTAGAGAAGAGCCTTACAGACTCAGAATAACTACTACTGTCCAGAGTCTCTGCCCCAGCAGAGAATATGATCTCTGGCTCTCCTGGCTCCCAGCAGGTGCAACCAAGAGGCTGAGCATCCTGTTTAGTCTTCTGATGAAACGTGTGCTGGAAACATGATGGGGCTTCCTTCTCTGAACAGATCCGGAGCTGTGTTTTCCTTTTGCTGCTTGGTCTATTTGCAGTTCTGAATGTTAACAGTCAAAACACATACGAAGCCTTTTACTAGAGCATTAGGTCTATGTATGCATTTCCAACAGATAGATGATTTATTCATCCACTTCAGTACCCATTCAAACAGGGCACGATATTCACTACAGTGTAGAAAGCAACAAACACTGAGTGTGTTTGGTTTGCAAGAACAAATCAGCAGAACAGGATAACAAAAGCTGTTTTTCCAACGTAAAGGACTCCACTGCCATCCCTGTTAATACATCTGTCAAATTAAACACTGTTTCCCAAAGCTACAACGCCGCTAAAGCACAGCTATTATGCTCTCGGTTAGAAACCTGATTATAGCCACTTTGTGTCTGTAAAAACACAACCTCTGATGTGAGGTGACTCCCAGATACTCTGCAAATGCTCATCAGTGCACTTGAGTCTGTATAGACACATCTCTGTGTGTACCAGGAGAGGATGCCCAGCCCTCGCAGGGCAGACAAGGCATTAAGTGAGAAATAGTCACTTCTCTGAAGCATAATGTCGTTACAAATGCAGATCCTTGGACTGTGGTCATATGGGCCTGGGGAAGAGGAGACAGGAGGGAACGAATGGATGTACTTGGGATAAAGCAGAAATAGAAGACGGAGGGGGCAGCAAGAAGTGAGTTGACAAAGTGCAAAAGAATAATAATAATCTGAGATTGCCCAAAAGCAGTCCCATAAAACACTATTTTGCACAGAAAATCTTTAATCTTTAAAAGGCAGGTTAGTTCTGAAGAAAATTGGAACCCTAAATGAAAAGTGAAATCAGAGACCATCTCTTCTCCAAAACATCCATGCAATTTTGGTCCCTCTGAGGGTGAAGGCAGGGGGAGAATTTTGCAGCTGCCCAGCTCTTAGAAGATACATCTGCTTGAAAAAAAACCCTGTAGGCATGAGGATAACCTAGATGACAGTATCTAAGGTAGATCCTGCACACCCCTTATTTGATAGAGACAGGCTGCCTCACAGGACATGACCCAACCTCTGAAAACAGGACCCAGGGAAATAAGCAATACCTTTTTTTCTCCATGATGATCCTACATTTTTCCATTTTACATGTGGGGTTTTTTTTATATTTTGGTTTGTTCAACTCCTAATGAATCTCATCGTTTAGCACCCATGAACTGTTTGTAAACTCAGAGTGATGGCTATCTGTTAGATTTAGCTTCTGGCACAGGGGACAGACACTCCCTTTTCAGCTGAACTGAGGGCCCTGCTGCTGCCCCAAATCAAAGCTGTATCAACTGATGCCAGTAGCATGTTGCTGCCTTATGCTGCAGTAGATATTTCTAGCTACGCATGTGCATCTGCTTCAGCAGCTGCCTGTGAGCCCCTCCCTGGGTCATGGTCCTGTGAGCTCCAAGCCTCCCTGGTGATACTTTTGGCTGACCAGATACCGATCACTGCATGTCCTAGCTGTGATGGCTTCTGAGCAAGGTTTCTTTGGCATTGGAGAGAAGATGAGAGCTAGAGCAACTCAGACATCAGAGATCACCACTTGCTTTCTTGCTTATCTACTTTTCAGAGCCTGTTCATCTCATTTAAACTCTGGGTCCTCTCAAATCCTTTCACCACTCGGATTCATCTCTTTGGGACAGAGGTGTTAAGTGTCTGCAGAGATGCTAGCCCCTTTTGGGTGTTCCTCTCACTGCATGAACCACAGGCAGAGAGATATTCTTCTAAGAATATTTCTGATCCTAGATCTCCCTGCTGTCTCTTTTCTCCATCTTTACTGGGCTAATGGGACGTTTATCCATCTCCCAGAATGCCAATAAAGATGTAAAATAATGATGCCAGCACAGCATCCCCAGCAAGGCACAGAAGAGCTTCTACATATAATGAATACATAACATCACCCTGTTTTCTGCCTCAGCAACAATCCCCACTTACATCAAAGCCTCATCTGAATTAATATTTAATGCTGGAATTCACGCCACTATTAGATGCTGTTAAAATTCAGGGACCCCCAATCTTTCTTCATCTGGAAACAACAAAACTCAGTGAATCTGTTTTATCTTCAGAAGTGGAATTCATCTCAGCCAAATTCAGATCTCTATGGTATGGCTGGCTCCAGCTCAGCTGGTTCATTATTCATTACTTTATAGTAAGTGGAATGAATTGACACTTAGAAGGATCAATTCCCTTGACCTATATGAGAATAAGGTGATGCGTGTCATAGCTGCCTAACAGAAATGCATTTTTTTGTGTTTCCTGTGCCACAATTTGGCAGAAATAAGGAAGTTTCTAATTGAAGTTTCTTCTCATTATCCTAACACCATGATTGCCCATCTGAGTTATCCTGCATGCAATAAGAAAGGCAATTACTGTACCATTGGAGGTGAACTTTTAAAAACAATGGTAACTGATCTACTGTATGGGGCAAAAAACAGAAATTGATGTTTGAGAAGATGGAATCAAATTGTATCCATTGCCTGAAACCTGACTGTTGTTCAGGATATTTGTAAAGGTAATGGAAAACAGTTCTGTAAGTTGATGAGCTAATTCACTTTACACTAAAGTCTTAGCATCACCTGGATGTAATGACTGCTGGGCACCCAATTATTCTAAGTGTTTTCTCACTTGCTTTTTATCTACTACTACATCTGCAATGTCATCAGCACTTCTATCCTTCTCTCTCTCTACTTTCCTTTGCTTATTCAAAACAATTAAAAATGCAGCATCATTCTACAGACACGTGATTGAAGGTCTGGGAAAGGATACAATTCAGTCGAAGAAAGAAATCTGCTTCATGAGGGTTGTATCCTATTGATCCAAAGGAGGTTGATGCTTGTCTTCTACTAGCCCTTACAGGAGTTACACAGACGTAACCCAAAGCCTGTATTATGTGTGTCTCTAACCCATAGCAGGTAAAAGTCTCCCACAGCTTCCAGGGGAATGAAGTTCAGCCTTACAACTGGAGGACTAAGCTTTGATCTCCCTGAAGAGCTGTAGCAAGGGCTGTTACAAACATTGATCTTCGCAACATCAGCGCGATCAATACGGCCGGTGCTGTGGTGCGGTTATTGACGCTGGGATGACTGAAAATAAAAGCCAAACGTGTGACGGCAGCGATGGCATTTCTCCACGAGCATTGGCCTGAATCATGCCTCAGGGCTCATGCACGTGGGACAAGAGCTGCTCCACGCTTCGTGCTCTGGCTGGACCCAGCACATCCTTGCTGAACACTTTGGGTAACATTGCAGTCCAATGGGTGCAGCTCATGGTGGCTCTTACCCATGTTAAGTGTGACTTCTTGTGCATCTCTATGGGAAAAAGGAGCCAAACTTGGGAGTGCAGAGTAGGGGCCCAGGTCTGCTCTGTTTTCTGCCTTGTAACCCCTTGAGGGTTTAGGACAAGTTACGTCGCAAACCCCTACGCACTCGGTTTTATCACTCTGAAAGTGGAAATAATCTATACCTCAGAGGAACATTGCATGGATAAGTCAATTAACCATGAAATCACAGATGGAAGATGCGAAAGAAATGCAAAGGATTAGTTCTGCAGATCAACCCTGCCAGGCACAAGTACATTTTTAGACCCTTTTACTTTTTTTTTTTCTAACTGAAATTCGCTAGGAAGCTGCTGGTTATAGTCCTTCTTAATCTGTTAATGAGGCATCCATTAATAATACCAGCTATGTCTGGAAGGTGAGAATGAGGACCCCCTGGCTCAGCACTCTCATCTGGGCAGCCCAGCCTGTCCTGGCACCAGGAAAGCAGTGGGCTGTGGAGGCCACCACCCTGTTTCCTTTGCCTGGCAAATACTGCGTGTCCAAGAGAACAGCAATTTCTCCTTGTCTGTGTCACAAACGTGGACCTAAAACTGGCAGAAAACCATATCAGGATGTAGAAAACTCACTGCTGGTGTCCAAAGGTGGGATAAGCTGAAGGGGACACCACATTTTGGACTTTGCGTAAGTTCCTGGCTTTCCCACAGTAAGATCAGGCATGGGCAGGTTCTTGCTAAGAAAACAGATGATGCTCCTGGGTTAAGTCATGTGAGCACAAAAATGACAGGAAATATTGTCAGCAATAAGTTCGTAATGGTAATGAAATAGTATTAGGTCTAATTTTGGGAGAAGCTACTGAATCACTTCTTGCCTGTAACCACCAAAAACATTTTCTTCAAATATTTGCTGACTCCATTCTCTTTTGCATGGCAGTGGTCTTTAGCAAGGCCAGCACTGATACTGGAGCCTTGATCCCCACCTGGTGCTGTCCCATAGCAATTATTAATCACCGCTATTATATGAGCCTACCTATGAAGACCTGGAACCAGGGGTACGTTCCTGTTCTTGGCTCCCTCTTCCCTACATTGAGTATCTCTACTTCTTCCCTTGAAGCCACAGTCCTTTAAAGTAACCTTGCTGATGAGCTCCCTGGAGGGTGTCCAGGACCTTGCTGTGGCTGGCCTTGGGAACCCTCCTCAAGGGTACCACATCGTGGCCTTCATTTCATCTAATGGTTGAACTTGATGGTCTTAAAGGTCTTTTCCCACCTAAAATATTCTGTGGTCTTCAGGATGTGTTTGCCTGCCAGCGGTGACCACTGCTGAACTGCTGAAGTTTCTCCTCAAGGTGTTTTTTTCCTGCAAGGCCTCAGATATGTAATCTAGAAATCTATTAGAAGTTTGTTGGGTTTATAAAATTTTTTTTATACAGTTTAGGAACTTCTTTAACACCTGGTATGTTGAAAAGAAATGTGTAGACTGTATAGATGTTCTCCAAATCAGTGTTCCATAAATAGTTAAGTGATCCTTATTTTAAAAGGTCACTTAGAAACATCATTGGATTTATTACCCACTACTGATAACCACCTGGGAGGTAAAATTATCTCACCTAAGGAGAACTCATCCTGTAACACTGCAGCCTGTAGGCAGTGGGGTCAGACACGCAGATCGTGGTTTCGAGTGATGATTTATCCAGCAGCAGTAAGTGAAGGAGCTCCTGTCCTTCCTCAGCCTCCCTGAACCCAAATCCACTCCCCAGTCCCCAGAGCTGGAAGATATTGGACTGGAAAAATAACCTTAACTAAAGAAAAATATACAAGGAAAAAATCCCAGAAGTGGGTAAGTGAGGTTTATATTATCCGCCTGGTGAAGAGCAGTAGGTCACAGCCAAAGGAGCAAAGAGCTGTGAGAAAGGGAAGGCTTCCCTCTGTTGCTAGAGAAAGTCTGACACAGGACTCCTGTTTCTACCTGACATGTTGACACTTTTTCAGGTCATTGGTGAGAAGTAGCTTACTGTATTTAGTTGTTTGCTTTGTTGTTTTGTTTTGGTTTTTTTTCTGAGCTCAGTTTTTCTTATATAGGCAAAGTCCTCCAGCACACTTGCACTAGCAAAATAATGCTTTTGCTGGTAATCTATTTTGTTAGAAAACTTTGGTAAATTACATCAGACAAAGGCCTCTTTTGCCCTGGGCTGCCCAACCCAGGAGGGTTGGGCTCTAGATCAAACCTTTAACAATAAGCTTTTAATAATGCAGAAAAAGCTATTGTGCAGATTAGCTGCTTTCCTGAGTTTCACATAGGAAAGAAAAGTATTTTACAGTCCCTATTGTAGCCCCAGGTATCTGAAATTTCAGCATCACTACATCTTCTAAGATACAAGAGTCAAATACTCAGTTGGTAAGATGTTGAAAGAGTCCACAGGGACTCTATATTCAGTGCATGTCTCATAAGCATGGTTGCAATAGGAAAATAGGAATATACTCCAGACTGAACAGTCTGCAGGCTGGCTTAATGCCTACCTGTCTGCCTCAGTTTGTTAGCAACATTTCCAGTTGATGTGAACAGCCCCCAAGTAACAAAATGACATTAGTTTAGACCTGATGATGACGTTTCCAGAGCAAATGTGCATAAATGTCATGATTTCAAAGCCATCTTGTTACAAAGGCAGAACAGTTGTGGTCCAGAGAAGAGACCATCCTCTTGTCTCCCTGACAGAGTGATGTTGGGTTTGTCAGGGCTCTGTCTGGACTCTGCTGAATTTAGAGCAATGGGCCAAGGACTTTCTGGGCCCCAGGTCAACACTCTACAGTAAGCCTGTCTTACCTAGATGAGTGATGATTTCTCACCTGCCCTGACTTAAATGCAGCCTGTTAACTCAAACCATTGACAACACCACAGCTCGGGCAACTTTGCAAAAGGGAACTTGGTTTGCACGCTGTAACTATTGGTAGGAAATGCAAATGTGGGGACCTTTGCAAATCTAATCCTCCCTCATGAGGATTCCTGCTTCTTGGCACATCCCTTTCCCTGTGCTCCTTTCCCCAGGGCTGTAAGCAGAAAAAAGTGTGGAACAAGGCTGTGCACGGCTGCCACTTTATGGTATCTCATGATTTATCATGCTTGGCCCTCTCTGCGCAGTGAAACTCTTGGTCCTGTCTTCAGAGGGGCTGTCTGTGAAACGCTTCCTTGCACTAAATGAGAGCAAACTTGAGCAGAAATGACAATACCCCGAGTGCCGAAAGCAGCCAGAGATCTGTCTCTCCCATTGCAGATATTCAGCCTCCAGGATAGCTGTGAGGCTGACACAAATCTTCAGGCATTTCCAGCTTGGTTTTCTAAGCGCTTGCTTGTAATATTGAACACTGTTTAGTTTCAGGGCAAAGAGTCTTCCACAGAAGCATCCCATTCTCCCAAGTAGTTTTGCTCTCTCTCTTATGTTGGTACTTGAGTCATGGCAATGGCTGCTCTTTAAAATTATGCCCCCCTCATGCCAGAAGAGCATTTCTTTACAGAAAAAAAAGCTTATCAGGACAGGAAAAAAGTGGATAATCAACAGGTTATTCTCTCAAAAGATGTTTACCAGAAGACAAATGATCATATACATGCATTAAACCTAATTATGTTGCCATCACTTGAGAAACACCTATAGTCCAACTCTGCACATTTCAGCTCTTTTCTATATCCTTGTCTCCTGTGGATAACTAAGGTTGGGCTGCAATTATGTCTTAGAACAAAATGAAAAAAAGCGCCCATCCTTCTAAGGAAATACATCATTAATGTGTGATCATGGCGGGACTTGTATTATTTAAAAGCAACATCTTTCTGCCTTTATTTTTTTTAACAATCCCATTTTTTAAAACCAAATTAAAACCTGCATTTTTTTCTACATACGGGTATTGTTGGCAGTGTCACACCTAATAAGTGCACGAAAAGACAGATGAAAGCGCCGTGCTCATTTCTGAGCAGCTGGGAACGGCGCTGAGAAAAGCACAGCAATTGAGATTAAGAGAGAGCCTTCACAGTGCAAGATAACCCAGCTGCTTGGAAAATCAAATCTATTGAACATACAGATTTCATGCAACAAAACAATGTCTTACTGATAAAGGAAAATAACAATGCTCATGCAGAGTTGTATAGTCTTCGATTCAGTTTGGAGATAAATGGACAGTCCTACATTTTTCGTCTTTAGAAAAAGTCAGAGTTAGCTTTTGAACTGAGACTATTCACTGCCTCTTTTTGCCAAGTCTGAAAGATCAGCTCACTTGATAATAACATCCCCCACAATTTTCTGGAAAAGGCATTTTGCATGGGGTGTTAGGATGTGGCAGTTTCCTTCCAGGGTCTCCGGCTGCTGTCAGGTACCTCCTTCAATCTCCTTCTCCTCAGTCTTGCTATGCTAAAGAGATATTGGTGGCTTTGTGAAATGTTTTGACATCTAGAAGAAAAGTGGCATACCACTATCCCATCAGTCCTGTGTTTCTAGCTAATCGTAAGATGCCACAATTTTCTCTACAAAACACTATTTGGGCCCAAATGTTTCAGCTTTTTGAGAAAACTGGATATTTTCTCATGGGAAGTGTTACTTGTTTGTGATCTTTAAATCTTTAGTTGAAATTTTACTTTCCATTGAAAAATGAATTTACGACAGCATTTTTTGATCAGCTACTCTATTTGGATTTTGCTGTATTTTTTACTCTATTTTGATAGCTACTCTATCTGGATTTTAAATTTTCATTATCATCCAAATATGACATTTTATTTACAGTGAATCTTTGGTTCAGGTGTAAAGTGTTGATCATTTCCATTCTTCATCCACTGTTTTGCATTGTGGAAGCTATGAATAACAAAGGCACTTTTCCAATATTTCCTTCCCAGACTCAGGAAATATACCAAACTCTCAACAGGGAATCGTAAAGCCCGTCTTTTTCTTTACTTCAAGAGACCTTATTTCCAGTAACCTTCTAATAACCTATGAATGTGTACGATATTAATTGTGAAAAGTAATACTTCTGGAGTTCTAGCTGGGTATCAAAGAAATATAATAGTCTTAATTCCCTTAAACGAAGCCTTTCATTTACACATGAAAAGAGGGCTAATATGTTCCTTCTGATATCCTTTTGTTAAGATGTGGCATTGTAATAACTAACTAGTCATTC
>NW_009718498.1:50056-54204 GCF_000703405.1 Apaloderma vittatum
TGGTTTTTTTGTCCTGGCCAGTTTTTTAATCAATGACACAACGCTTCACCTTTTGCCAAATGCCTCTGATTTCATTAACAGCCTTTGTAAAGAACTTCGTCAAAGAGGTTGCAAAATCCAAAGAAATCATTGTTGACCGATTTTCTTTCAGTTCATTGTTGTATTGGTGTTGAAGACTTCTGGTATCGTATTCCCCAGACCAGGCTATTTAAGATACAAGCAGAGCCCTCTGCAAAGAGCTACTGAAGGTGCCACAGACGGAGTTCCTCACTGCTCCTGCTTAGACCAGCAATAATGTATATTACAGCTTGTAGCTCTGAAATTACCCTCTTGGGATGAATTCCTAGCACCATGGCTCATTTCTTGAGAGGATATAATTAACAATGTTTTGATTTTCCCTCCCTTCTTCCTGGCAAATCTGGACTCGGGCCTTTACATCTCTGCTTTGGTGTCCTCCAGCCCTTGTGAAAACGATGTGAGTTTTGGCCTTAATAACAAGCCATGTAAAATCTACATAATTGACCCCTTTTCTGAAAATATTTCAAAGTGTTCTCTTTAATCTTTGAATATGCATGTGCAGAAGGAATGCCCTCATTTCAGCAGACCCCTGTTGCATACAGCAGCCTTCTTGCTGCCATACAGAAAGAACAGCTAGGGAGTTGTAAGAAATGGGGGGTTTTGCCTCCCAGATGCCCTACTTTTCCTTTCTGTGTGATTTTATGCAAAGGAACTCAAGCTCTTTATTTCTGTGCAAGGCATCTGCAGCATAACTACACATACTATAATACACATATCCATGGGGTATCAGGGTGGTGGGGTCCCATGCTGAGATCCATGGGCCACTGATGATCTCTGGGGATTGGATGGATGGTCCAAAGTTGTTTTACAGCACCACTAAGGACATTTTTATGGCTGTCTGCCAGGGCAGAGAGGTATCCCAAGCAAGTCTCAGCAGTGAGAGTTGGATCCTTGACCCAAACATCTGGAAGATGCTCATCAAGAAATGGGATGTGTTAAGGCACCTCTGCTTTCGCTCAAGGCACAAGCTGTGAACACGACCCTTTTCCACTGCATATCATTAGACCGATTTCTGTGCTACCTGGTCAGATTCAGGGTTAATTCTCTTATGATTTGTGAGCCCAATTTAAGTCCACTGAGTCCATGACACATCTCCATTGATCCTTAGCGGACCTCAAAGCAGTGTTGGTGTGGATCTGAAACAGCTGGAAGAGGCTGGGGTTTTTTTGTTTGTTTTTCATCACTTATGAATATCACTGACTTCTAATGAGCTTTTTTGCTGCAGTCAAAAGCAGAGCTACACCTGTAGGTAAGATCTTGCTGGTCTCCCTGTGCTAACTAAGTTTTCCCTGTTCCGTTTGTTGGGTGGGTTGCTAAGAGCTACCTCATCACAGGCAACAAGTTTATGCCCATATTTTCTACCCATTAATATTATTTAAAGAGACCTATAAACATTTCCTTCATGTTCCCTTTCCAGGAATGGTGTCATCATGGAAAATTTGTGTGATTGATTGTGGGAACTGATGGCAGGTGTGCCTTTGTGAATAAAACCCAGAAAACGGCTGCCTTGCAAATGGGAAGGAAGGGAATCTGCTGTACAAATTTTGGGAGGTGATCCTGCTCTGGCAGGGGAGCTGGACTAGATGATCTTTTTGAGGTCCCTTCCAACCCCAATCATCCTGTGATTCTGTGATTCTGTGATCCAGGCTGCTCTGTCCAGATACTACTCATGCCTGAGGATCTATCCATCAGCCACAGATCTACATAGGACTATTTGCCAAGTATGGATGGAAAATCACAGTCCTAAGTTTTCAGTGCTTGTCTTTCCCAGCTTGTAACAACTATGCTTCACCAAAACCTTTCTTCTCTTTACTGTATCATTCAGATGGCGGCCTCCTCTCGAGTATTGGTCCATGGTTGACTCACTACTTGCTTACTCCAATCTCTTAATTGTCCCCCTTCTACCAATCCATCTAAACCACTTTCTTTGATCTTCATTCAGTTACAAAGTCCTATGATTCTTACACTTTTATCTGCCAATGGGATTGAGAAAAAAGGTGTTGGAAAGAGGCTGTGCTTTCGTATCTGTGACAGAAACCTGCCTTACCCAGTTCCAGAAAGGGACTTCCACTTCTTCATCCTTTGGAGCCAGTCAGTCCTTCCCCTTGTTAAGAGACAGCTTCTCCAAGTCAATGTTACTCACGTATTTATTCAAAATCAATACTGCTTATTACAGCTTCTGCAATTGTGTCTCACTATTGCTGTCATCTAGATAGCTCACAACCTCCCCGGCAGACTCCCAGCTTGCTGAGAAGTGTTGGAGTTGCAAGACTGAGAAAAAGGGATCATGAAGTCAGACAGAAATAGAGACCTGCTGACGGGGGATGTCACACAAGACAGGTTGCCAAGAATTCCCTCATCTGCTTCTCATTCTCTCCACTCATGCACATATGGCCAGATGAGAGACAGTCATGCTCTTTGAAATCTCAGTGTTACTCTCAGTTTTTGCTTTCCCTCCTGAAAAACAGAAGCAATAACTCATACCTAGTTCAGGGGTCATGGCAAGGATCGGCCAGTGCTCAGGAAAAAAAAACCATCTAAACAGTGCACAATATTTTTATACCTTGATGCTGAAGCAGATGGCAAGCTCCCATTGACTTTAATGAGGCCATAAGGAACTCATTGTGTGTGTGCAATATGTAACAGCTCCTCTTGCAGCCCACACGCCGGGAGTGCTGCTTCCCCTTTTGTTGTCTCCACGGACCGAGCAAACGTCCACCGACCTCCTGCAGAAACTCAGCCTCCTCCATACAGAGCTGGAGGAAAGCGGAGGCGAAATCTGTGGCAATAGCAGGATCTGCGCTGGCACCTCTGCTAGTCCCTCCTGCTCCTAATCTAGCCTAGAAAGGATAGGAGATCAAGTGCCACAACTTGCAGGTGACACAAAGCATTCAGGAGAGCCAAACCCAGAGCCAACACTGAGGGGCTACAGGAGGATTTTGGGGTGCTGAATTATATAGTGTTAAAATGGCAAATTAAATTCAGTGTCACTTAACGCAAAGAGAGTCATGGGAAAAAAATAAACCTACCTACAAGTACCCAATGATGCTTTTAAAGTGCTGCTATCAGTCGCGAAAGACATGCTGGAGACACTAGATAGTTTTCTGGAAACACTGGCTCATATTGAGTGGTGATGGGAAAGTCAAGGTGGACATTAGGAAATCTAAGGCAGAGAATAAAGTGCAGACTTCATTACACCACTGTAGAAATCTCTGTGCACCTGTATTTTGAGGATTCTGTGTTTTTCTGATGATTTCATCTTGAAAAACTAGAGGGAGAAACAAGAGGCAGAGATGATCAAAGGTGTAGAAGGGCTTTTAGAAAATGCAAGAAACTGAACAGAGAAATTTTGAGCTCGGAAAAGTGTTAAAAAGGAGCTAAAAGTAAAGGTCTGTAAAATCAGTGCAGCAACAAGCAGTAGAAAAATAGCCCTGGTTTGTTTCTCCCGATATAGGCACTAGTAAGCATGCAGTCATATCATCAAGTATTAATTTAAAATGAACCTAAGAGAATATATTTCATGCCGTATGTCATTAAACTGAAATCTCTTGCCAAAAGGTACTGTAGGAGCCCAATGTATAAGTGATTCAAAAGGAAACAGATAAAGCAAACAGATAATTTTGGAGTAGTTAAGTCCTTTCATGGCTGTTAAACACAAGGGTCATGCTGCTACTTTTGGCTTAGGAAGAAAATTTATGAATTGCTGGGAAGCAGTATGATATACATCATAGAATCATAGAATCACAGAATGTTAGGGGTTGGAAGATCATCTAGTCCAACCCCCCCTGCCAGAGCAGGATCCCCTAGGGCAGCCACACAGGAATGCGTCCAGGTAGATTCTGAAAGTCTCCAGAGAACTCTGGGCAGCCTGTGCCAGGGCTCTGTCACCCTCAGGGAAGAAGATTCTCCTCATGTTGAGGTGGAACTTCCTATGTTCTAACTTAAACTCATTATTTCTTATTCTGTTGTTGGGCACCACTGAAAAGAGATTGTCCCCTTCCCCTTGACACCCACCCTTCAGATAGTTATATATGTTAATAGGGTCCCCTCTCAGCCGTCTCCTTTCAAGG
>NW_009718499.1:0-7152 GCF_000703405.1 Apaloderma vittatum
GGCACACTGCTGGCTCGTGTTCAGCCGGTTGCCACCCAGATAAGACAGCAGCTAACATAAGTTTTTCTTCCTTGAAAAACCTACTTCTTAATACTTGCTTAAACAGAGGCACATAGCCCCTCGCTCCTCCCGGAGCAGGCACGGGACAGCTCATCTGCTTACGGAGTCTCTATTTCACTCTCTGGACACAACTCAGATGAAGTACAGCCTCCAACACTGAGCAATGAGCAAAGTGCTCAGTAACTCTTTTGTGTTTGCCAAGGACATTTAATTTCTTCTGTAATGATCTTCTTTCTTTAACACTGTAGGACACTCAAATGTCATTTTGCAATTTTCTGTTTCGAGTCAGGCTGCAGTTCCACAGGAATTTAAACTGATCAAAGTTAGGCCCTGGCATGGTCCATTTCAAGCTTCATACTCCTGCCCCTCCCTTGTGCCATCAATCAAGTGATTACACAAGGAGTCAAATCCAAGACAACTCCAAAGGAGGAGCAAAGTAGTAAGAGGAAGGACAGAACAAAACAAAAAAAGGCTTTCTGATCGTTTCATTCCATAAGCTGTCCCACTGCAGGAACAGATGAATGCTGTGAGGGGAAGAAAACGCGGAGCCCAGAACTGGAGAGCAGGAGAACCAACAGGACTGAGACCAGTTAAAACCACTGTGGAGCAGCAACGCCTCTCTAGCTCACATCGAAATGTCACACAGGTAGCTGTGCAATACTGAAGGAAGACTCTTGGCTCCAAAAGAAGCTTTGTAAAAATAAAGTTACTTGTCTCCCAGTTAAATATAGCAACAAACAAATTTATAAATTTGCACTGTATAAAAACATTCAAAAGCATATAATCTCCTTTTACGTAATTCTTCCTGTTTCTAACACTTCACATAACTGAACTAATCTTTAAAACCACTTGACCATTTAACTTTTCAGTTATTTTCTGCAATGTAACTAGACAGGTTAACTTTTACCTTTTTAGTTCCCGAACACACTGGCTTTCCCTGTCTGTCCTTCAGTTAAAGAGCCTCTTAATTTCTGATGTGAAGGGTGCAAGCAATACTAGGAAGAAATCAGTGCACGTTAAGAAAGGGTCATGCACCACAAAGAGCCATTATGAGAATACTGGTTAACACGTTCTTTTTAATTTTTTATCATCACAGTTTAAACTATAGGGCAAATATAAGCATTAAAGCTGCTAAAATATAAGCATTAAAGCTGCTGCAGCCCAGGGCTGGAGGGACAGGAGATGTCCTGGAAAGGACAAGCTAGAGCAAAGACAGACCCTTCAATGCCTTGGCCATGCTCTGCACCAGTCCTTTTTGCAAGTCAGCATGAAAGAATCTGGAGAGTGGAACAAGGCTGAAAGGCAAAGCAAAGTACAGTTTAACAGGTTGACAGGCAGTAAACCCCATGCTTGTAATTGAAATGGACATCATTCAATTACACAATATTTAAACTAGATAAGTGTAATCACAACATATGAACAGTAGGCAATTGTAAAACTCTGGTAACATCATACTATTGCTACAAAATTATAATTGTTCTTACATTTCTCTTTAATTATTAGATTACACTTCAGGGAAATTATCTCAAGGAGTATCCTCTTTATGAACCCGGATTTTGAGCTGCCTCCCACTCTACATATAACAACACATTCCAAGAACTAGACCAACTGCTTACAAAGTTCACTATTACAAAATTGTATGATGTTAATATCCAGAAAAAAAAATCCTATTATATGCTAAATAGGTATCAGTCAAGCATATTAAGGTCCAAAGACAGAAATGAGAGAAAAATACCGCAAATCATCCACATGACAATTAAATAATGTCTCAAAAATTGAGGTGAGCAAAACATAATGAAGAAAGAGACTTTCATGTGCTTGAAAGCAAGCTAGAAGAGTCACGTAAATGTAGACAGTATCTTCAATTAGACCAACAGGTAAACAGTTAGATCTGGCTTTTGGGCTTTAAGGAGATGTGTGCCCTCAAATGTCCCTGTTCTGCCTACCAGTTACAGTTAGTTTAATTAAACATATCACCTCCAGCTACAAATTTCATCCCACTTATGTCTGGAAATCTTCAGAACAGCAACAGTGTTATTAAATGACAGCAAAAATTGCATTACTGAGGGCAAGGAAACATTAAAAGATACATTACTCATAAGGATCCAGACTATGCCCTCCATATCCAGAAGCAGAGGTGACGCTTGTAGAACATACAGCATAACCGTCCTCCGACTCCCGAGTATGGAGAGCACGGCAAAGAAGTCTGCATCGGAAAATTTTCTTACCCTGTAGAAATAACTGATTTATCCTGGATGCTCACATGTATCACTACCAAAAACTCTGGAGAATGAGTGTGGCTGTACACAAGCATGCATACAAAGGATGAAGAGTGTGCGGGAAGATTATGAGTCTCTGCACCAGACTTCCGATTTCTCAACTTCCTATAGGCAGGCATAAAGGGGAGGAAGGGCTGGAAATCATCTTGATTTCCCTCATCATTCAAAATGAACATTCTGCACCTTGACTAGAAAGTATCCATGAACTACTATACAGCAACAGAACAACCCTTTCTTCCTTGAACATGTATTGCTGCAAATGAGACTTGTCAGCACAAGTAGTATCCTTCATAGATGACAGGAGTAAATCTCAGCTCAGATTGATGTATGGCTCTCCTGAATTAGATATCTGAGCTTCAGCAACAGTTGAGGGTTGTGCCACATACGTATTTTCCCAGAGAATTCTACAGCAGGTGGACTCCAGCTTCTCCACTGGGAGAACACACCTTGACCCAGGATGAGAGGTTGTGTCTGCAAGTTAACTGCAGTAACTCACAGAAATACATACAATAACTCACAGAAATACAGTGCTTCACCTTTTGATTTTCTGCCAAAAGATAGTTAAACTTTCTGATACCTGGCAAATACACTAAAGAGAATATGAAGCAATATTAACATACAGGTCCTGAAGAAGTTATAAAATGAAGCTCTAGAATATCAAATCCTGGTTGACATGCATGGGGTCTTTTTATTTTTTTTTTCCTCAGTATTTCTTATACTTCTAAGCTACCGAAGTACTCAGGCTGTACAGGGTGTACCTGGGACCCCTTCTCAGCTTTCACCTTTGGCATTACAACAGCTGATGACTGCTGCAGGGCAATGGCTTGGTATTGCTGTCCTTCATCAGTGGAGAGAGCAACCCTTGTTGGAGACTGAAACACTAATGGGTTTTAGAAATGAATACTGGACTTCAAGTCCTGAAAATCGGAATATATTAGTCTGTCTAGAGCCAAAAGCGAAATGCAAGTACTAGTGACAATTAAGAGAATCTTTCGCTGGAAAGATGGGCCTTTCAAATACTACATATGACTAACTTTTTGATAGCCAAGCTTTTGGTGCCAGATTAAGAATATAAAGGAGAAGGAGACTTTTTCCCTTTTATCTGTGATGTAGACCATCTCCTTTACACCTCTACAGCTGTACTGGCATCCATCCAAACAAAGGTGATTTCCAAGACCAACCCAGCCAACGAGGCAAATGGCATTTGAAGGAGTGGAACAAAATGCTTTTTAGGTCCTTCAAACTAAAACCTGCAGAATTTGAAGGAGACAGCTCTGCCTGACAGTTGGGAAACTATACATACTTTTTAGTACCAGAGGACAACTATTATTCTTTCAGTAAGCTGCCTCTATACAAGGTATTGTGGTTTGTTACACAGTCTGTACTAGGGCAGATTACAGACTCATACCACAGGACCTCAATCTGCCCAAATCTTGCTCTGTGAAGACAGATTTAATTGAAAGAACACTGCTAACACTTGCACTCAGCAGAGCAGTCTGCTGCTTCTCTTCACACATGGGTTGTTACACAGCTTTTCCATCCCTTTTGTGATGAGACTGATCTTTCTTTCTGAGCTTCTTGGTTAGCTCTTGGTTTGATCCCATTCGGTGCCACACTTACACGAGCAGCTAAACTTAGTCCAGAGTGTGGTGATCAGTTGAAACCAAAGATAAAGAAAAAAAAAAGATTGAGAATAGGCATGTTTAACCTCAGCTTAGTAGTAACATCAGATATTCACCAAGTACAATCTCACTGTCACAACATGAAACTAGGGGAGAGGTGCAACTGTTATCATCCCCTCCTGACTCTGTAAATGGACGACTTTAGTTTCCTAAGCCTGCTGGAAGAACCCGACACACACCTCCTCTCACACATGCAAGTGGCATGCACTACTGCAGCAGGATCAGCAGCAACATCTACTCCAACAACCTGTTCCATGTACATAAGATATTTTCTCCTTACAGGATACCGATTAAGACTTCTTAAAATAAATAAAAATGGAAGAATTCTGGAGAAAAATGCAGTTTGTTCTTTACGCCAAAGCAAATCTTGCAAATATCTTTTCACGTTCAAATTTAGGTATCAATTACTAGTCAACTACCTCAGAGAACAGAATGAGCTCTTGTGGGGTTATCAGTACAGCTGAGGAACAGCCAGAGTGACCAGAGAAATGTATTTAGTTCTTAGCTCACCATAAATGTTGCTTCTGACTGTGGTTAGCTGAAGAGGTGAGAAGATAGCAAAAACTACTGTCAGTTTGTCTTCTGTATCACAGCACAATGATCCCAAGGGCTCACTATAATCATAAAGTATTTACTAACAACGTAGGCATGCTACTACTTGATTTCAAATCAACAGGGTTTGTACATAGACATAGTGCAGACTTGAAGCTTTCCATTGGGCAAGTCAAAATATTTGAAGTCAAAATAAATTAATAACCCATCTGTAAACTATAGAACAGTACATCTGTACAGCAGATCATCTTCACAGGGTGTGGGGGTAAATACTAGATGATCACTTATAATAACCAATCAAATATTAAGTGATCTGAAAAATAAAAATTTAAAAGGAAAATAACCAATCTTTATTGACTACTTTTTTTAGTTGTTAAAAGAAATGTTGAATACAACCACATTAGGGACTACTGAACATGAAGAGAAAATACATCTTTTAAATACAATTAATTTGCAACAATTTATTTTCATAAGTCCATCATTTATAGTGTTAGTAATGAAATACTACAAGGATTGCAGGTTTTCTTTTTCCATTTTCTTTTCAATGCACACTAACAAAAACCTTATCTATGCGGTAAAACAGTACTCGGGAGAAAAACCTCATGACTGAAAAAAACCTTCACTCGTATTTCTTCTGTGCAGACTGGACGAAACAGACTTTAATCTTTCAACTGCTGTTTTCTTCATAAACACTCAGCAAGACACAACTGGCGCTCACAGGCCAGCTTGCGAGGCTGCATTATCTCTGGTTTAAGGCAGCACAACTGGACTGAAGGAGAGCTGGCTTAATTCCTGGCTCCTGAACAACATTCTTGCATGACCCGGATTAGATTTTTCTGTGCCTCAGTATCCCATCTCTAAAATCAGGATAATATGCTCTTTGTCTGCCCTGCCTGTTTAGATTGCAGCCTTTCTGTATTCTTGTACTATTTGTCCATACACTGCGGCCACAATGGGGCTCTTCATTTTGGCCGGGACCTCACTATGAGTTTAGAACGAGCAATGAATAAGATAACTTGCAGTATGTTTTAGAAGCGCTGCGTGACAATTGGGATGCTATTGCAAAGACTTATTAAAGAAGTCTTAGTAACATTTAAAGGAGCATATTCATATCCAATTGGCATATGCGATTGAAGCAAATATTCTTCTTTGTTGACATTTTCAACTAAAACTTTTGTTACGCATCCTTAACAGAAATCCCACTTTTTTGAGTAAAAACATAAGTTATTAAGAGTTAGAGAAAGTCCTATCAAAAAAAGCTCCACTTTCACAGCTTTCTAGTTCAGCTCTTTAATAACAAGATTATTATTGTTATTATAATAAAAGTTTAACAATAAAGATAGCATCATCAGGAAAAGATTTTTCAGACAACTGACTAATGAGTGTACTCTAATTTTTTAGTATAATCTAATTTTTCTAGCAGAGAAAAAAAAATACTGAGAAAAATAAAATCCCTAATCCCACCTATGTCATTTTACAAAATGTCAAGTATCTCATTGCTTGTCCATGTACAGGAAGAGCAGGCCCATACGCTGATTCCACTTCATCCAGCGTTGCTATGGGTGCCTTTACTACTGTGGGAGTATCCAATACTGCCAACAAAAGTCAGTATTTCTTTATACTCCACAAATTCAGCCATCATAAAACTCAAATCTAGTTCCTCCTCTCCCAAAGTGTTCTGCAGTTTTACAATAAAGTTGTTATTTCTTTATGACAAACAAGGGAAATCCCTGTTATTTCAGCAGACTTAAGAAAAAAATGCTATGTCCAGTAAAAATGCAAGTTTGGTGTCTAACACCTTTCACTACTAGGTTGCCATTTTAGAGCAAATCACTAATGATTAACAATGTCCATTAAATATCTGGTGATTGCTGTATACCTAAAACTGTTAAAGTTTGCCAATAGACATGATCATGGTTAGATCCAGGACATCACTGGTACGCTGCATTAGACATGGAGTTAATTTTTAGCAAATCACATCATAAGACACTTAGGAGGGAATTTGCTGTTTGGCTCTAGAGACAATTTCAGTTTGGGGGTCTGTCAGCACTTCAAAAACATAGCTAAAAAAAAAGTCAGACATAGCTAAATATCTAAATACTTTGTATCTCAAAGCAATCAGAAGTACCCTCTGAAACTAATTAGTCATGACATTTATAACACATATGCACTTTACAAGTGAAACAATCTGTAGCATTCAAAAGCTGACTGAACAAATTAAAGATGGCACTTTCTATGCAACCACATATATCACAGAATCATAGAATGGCCTAAGCTGGAAGGGACCTTAGAGATCACCTAATCCAACCTCCCTGTCATGGGCAGCGACGCCTCTCAACTAGATCAGGCTACTCAAGGCTCCGTCCAACTTGGCCTTGAACACCTCCAGGGAGGGGGCAGCCACAACATCTCTGGGCAGTTTATTCCAAAGTCTTGCCGCCCTCAAACTGAAGAATTTCTTCCTAAAATCCAATCTAAATCCGTTCTCCTCCAACTTAAACCCATTTCCCCTTGTCCTATCAGTGGATGGTCTTGCAAAAAGTCCCTTCCCAGCCCTCCTGTAGGTTCCCTTCAGGTAT
>NW_009718500.1:0-427 GCF_000703405.1 Apaloderma vittatum
TTTATTTTATTTTATATGTACATCAGGGGTCTCTGAAGTCAAACTCTAAAATCTGTGAATCTGCTGGTGCACACAGAGAGCAATCAAACACCAAATAAAATGTGCACATTCATGTTCCCATCCTGGATGTAAATGAAGCAGCTGAATGAACACGTCGGGGAGAAACCCAGATCCGACTCCCCGGTTTTCCTCTCCTGACACCCCCGTGGGCACCCCACGTATTTCTCCAGCAGCGCCCTCTCTTCCACGGTGTCCCGGTGACCCGCCCTCGCCTGCTCAGGAGCCAGCTTCATTTTCTGGCGTTTCTGCGAAAAAGGTGCCGCCTGTGCTGGAAATGGGATCTTCCACTATTTAGCAAGGCTTTGCTGAATGAGTCATCAGAGCCGGCTGGTATTGGCTGGGGGGGGGGGGGGCCCCAGGGGGGGCC
>NW_009718500.1:458-74593 GCF_000703405.1 Apaloderma vittatum
CCCAAGGGATTGCCTGGCAGAGGCTGCGAGGCCTCGCTTCATTCACAGAAGTGTGGGGATGCTAGCCAGCCCTTTCATTCACACGCGCAGAATCTCATTCACATTTTGCAGTTTCGCTAGCAGCTTCTAATGAAGATAGCCATTTGGGAGCAACAGGGTTTTCTGGGCAGTAGGGACATGTAAAAACAGGCTGTGGTGTGCATATTTGCTGTTGCTATGCTAGGAGGATGAAGAGAGGAATGAATGCTGTGTGGATGCTGTGGCAGGTTCGTAGTGTGGTGATGAAGGGCTGTTCTGCAGATAACTAGAAACCTGCTTTTACAGTGACTAGGACATTGCCATTACTCATCACTGCTCGGATAAGAGGTGCTGACTTAATTTAATGTGTCATGAATATACTAATTAAATACCTGTATTCAAGCTGGCTGTTTCACTGTATTTGCACTTTGCGTGCTGCAGCCTTTAGTAGCGGGAGGGGGAAGGAATTCCACAGGATTTTTCCTTTAAACTGTGCTGCAGTTAGTCATTTGTTAAAAAAAATAACTTTGCTCTATGCAACGTCTCTAGTTTGAATTTGTTTATAATGCAGTGTATTCTCCTAAATCCTAAAGGTGTATTGCAAAGATAAATTTATAGAAAAGAGTCATATGGCTTGTGATGGGCATTGTGTATCACAAAGCTGTACGTATTTTCTATTTTTTGAAAAAAATGTAGCAGAAATGACATACCTGTTTTCTGCATGTTTTTCTACTTCTCAGATCAAGTGTTTATGGCTGGCATTTATGTTTAGTAAGACCTGGTGCATTTTTTTGCTTATGATGTTTAGGATGTCAGTTTGCTGCTACCTGGACTTTTGAATATTCTTTTAGTCTTTTTTTTCAGTTTTTCAGAATTAAACCAAACATTCCAGTGAACTGAAGATCCTCTTCATGGTTTTCTTCAGAGTGAATATCAGTGGGGAAAGAAAAAACATCTGTTAACCCTGTTGTCGGACACCAGAAAAATACTTTTCTTCACACATAGGTACTTATGTAATTCCTTCATTACAATAAAAAGGTGTTGTAGAGTAACAGGGAAGAAGGATTTCTTTCTCTATTAAAAATTGGATGTAACACTTTCTATGAGAGATGGCACTGACACAAAGGCACTTGTAAAGTCTAATAGGCTGCTTTTGTGGAAGAAAATGTGTATATTCCTTAGCACTCTATCTGTTCTGAAAACCTTTAACTTGTCTCTGTTTTGCTGAGGAGGAGAAAGTGGGTTATACAAGTGTAAATATTATCGAGATATTTGCTATCTAATTGTGACTTCTTTACAGATTCACAAATATGTGAGGTGGAAGAACATTTAAACAGAAGAATAAAATGTGGTGTTTCATAAAGGCAGCTAATTCAGTTTTAAAGGTAATTGCCTTTGGTACCAAAAGGGTGGTGATGGGGGGGAGGAATTAGCTTGGAAGGAAATATCTGTTTGAGAAGATAGGAAAAGGAAATTTGAGAATTGATTGGTGCTAGTGTGCTGTAAGTGGGTGGATGGTTTTTTTTTCCTTTTTTTTTTTTTTTTTTTTGCTACAGGAAGTGATTTGCAGTGTTCACTGAGCCTTTTGTTGAAAAGGGTCCTTCTCATTTGTGTGAGTCATGCTTTTGCTGTGAGCGAGTTGGCAGCTCTAAGCAGGACTGGGATCTCTGTCACAGAAAACTGTTACTTCACTCAACCTTAACGGGGAACCATAAGAAATTTCTGAAAAATACATATTTTTTTGTTCTTCCTTGTACTCTTTTTCTTTTTTACCCCAAAATCTTGTTATCCGTCTGTGTTGTTATGAATCGCCTGCTATGTTAACGCAGGCATCTCCTGCGTTGGCATCAGATTTGCCAGAACATATGCAGGCAACCAGATAGAAGGGCATGCTTCAACGTACCAAGTATAACCGCTTCAGGAATGATTCAGTGACATCAGTTGATGATCTTATTCACAATTTGTCCATGAACAGCAAGGTCTCAGCAGTTGCTACGACTTCAACAGCATCTTCCTACCTGGTCTCGCCAGAGGTTCTCCGCAAGGACCAAGAAGATGGACCCACCACCCTGTGCACCCTCATCCATAAAGTGTCCCACTTGAAACTCTCTAACACAGGCAGCCTTTTGGGTATCAAAAACCTCTCCTCTGCAGTAAAGGAGCTTGCTGTCTCCAAGTTGCAGGGAAGCTCAAGTGCTTCTAGCTCAGCAGCAGGGGCTTCAGACAACACATGTAACCTTGTCTCTGCCACTTCGTGTTCTCAGCAGGACGTGAGCAAGATGAGTATGGGGAAAAAAACACGGTCAGAGGAAATGCACCTGGGAGGTGAAGACTGGAATCAAAGTAGCAGCTTTGTCAATAAACCCTCTCGAGGATGGCTGCACTCGAGTGAGAAGATCCTGGGACCTGGTGTGACGTACATTGTGAAGGTTGGTCTGATTTCTTCCATTCTCTGTTTTTATCAATGAAAAATTCTCTGCTGCTTTCGATGACAGGCTAGACAGGCTGAAAGGATCTCTGTATATTCCTTTTTTTTGGTGCATAATGCATGGTATGTAAATGCAGGAAGGGAGGATTTGGAAGCAGTGGTAATTTGTTAAATTAGAGCAAACCTGCAAATAGGTTCTTTGTGGGATAATAGTCTACAGCTGTGTAAAAATACAGTTCCTAAGCTAAAAGCTGTTTTTCTGACTTTTTGGCTTGTTTTTTTTTCTTCTTCTGAATTTAGGTTTTCACTGTTACCTAGCATACTGTATATATCTTGAATACATAGTCTTTCAATATGTCTGGTGCAATATACAGGAGGAAAGAAAGATGTGTGAAGAACAGTTAATCTTGCATTGTATTTCAGTTTGAAAATGCCTGTAAGGACATGTGTGTTTTTAAAGTGAGATTATATTTGAAATCTCAGAGCAGTAAGGTGCAGGGTGCAATTCTTACCATGTTCCACAAATAGAAAGACTGTTGTGGGTAGAGCAGGAAAATGCAGCTTATTTTACATAATGAGAATTCAGCTACATTGAATGTTATTGCTCTTTTCAGTTCATTGATACAGCATGTCAACAGCAGAGATTCTTAAGTTTACAGGGTAATATTTCCATATGCTTTGAAAGTATTTTGAAATTAACTCTTAAATTAGAGCCTTTGAGAGAAGGGTATGTGCAAGGTTTTTGTAGTCAGGTATGGCTGTGGTTACATCTTCCAGCACAGTGTGCAGAGAGTGTAAAAATAATGTTATTGTCCAAAATTTGGTCTTCAGTCACCGCATTTAATTTGCCAAGTGGCTTTTATATTCTAAGTATTAAAACTGTTTTGTAGCAGACTACTGATGAGATTACAGATCTATTTTCAATTTCATCTTACTTTGGATGTGAAAGTGGTATTTTTGTATCAGGATGCTTTAAAACTGAGTGATAGCCTTGTTGCTTGACTCACACTGATTTTTCTTAAATCTCATTATCAAAAGCAGAGTGCATATTTAACAGTTGGAGCACTAGGAAGCAGTTTTCATTTCTTTCTGTTAGTGGTGATGGTAGATTTTGTTCAAGTGATGGTAGATTTTGCAGGTGATGGTAAACTGAGTAAGTTTGCCAATTCAGAGCACTATTGAAACTGTACTGTCTTTTCTACTACTCTGAAATTTACTGGATCTGCAACACAGTCAGTGCTACCTTTCAGAACAGAAACTGCTGCTTTATTATGGTTTGAGGAGTGACTCGATAAAAATAACCCACTGGTGCTAGATGTAGTGATGTTGAGGCTCTTGGTTTTTTGCACAGTTAACAGAAGGTCATTTACTGCTTTCGAGTTAGCTCAGGGAACTCAGCTATTTTATTTTTTATTTTGCTTAGGATATTGTAAGTAGACAGATAACGACTGTGAGAATTCACTGCTGCTTTTTGTTTTACCTGAAGTGATCATTATGAAGCAGAACAGAGTATTCATTTTCTTATTTTTTTCAGTGGTTGACCTTTTGTATGCTAGAGAAGCTGATATCCTTGAATTGAAAAAAGGAGTGAAATCCTTACTTTTAAAGTTAACAATTAACCCATATCAACGCTGATAGTAGGACAAATAATTTAATTAGTGCAGCTGCTGTCAAATGCGTGAAAGTGTATTTATACATATAATCTATATTTGAATTTTTGAAATAAATTAACACCATCCAATTTACATTTCAGGTGTTTGTTAGTGTCATTAACATACATGGAATCTAGATAACTGTTTCTATTTAAAAATAGGTTGATGTCTTTAATTTCATGCTCTCTAGTATATAGAGTCATAAACCGCTTCCTTAAATGTAAAAACAAAGGCTAAAAATAAATATCAAATCGGTGGTTAGTGAGTGAAAATAAACCATTCCTGGTTAGTTCATAATTTGCCTGTTCATTAAGTATCTCAGAATTTTCCTCAACAACTGCAATGTTCATATAGATAAGAATAGAAGTGCAGTTCCCACTTCATTAAACATTGTTAGTTCACAGGGCTTTTATGCATTCAGATCATCAAATCAATACATAGATAATGTACACTGAAGGGAAACATTCCTCGCATACCTCATGGCTATATTGACTATCTGGGGGACTTGTACCATGCTTAATTAGTACCATATGCCTGCAGAAAATTCCATATGCCATTAGTTAAATGAGACAAAAATTAGATTTGTTATTAACCAGCAAAGCTTTTATAATTTTGTGTGTAAATGTGCACTGGATTACTATTTTCTCATTAACCTGCATTCAAAATGTGAAAATTCTCCATAGGACAGGATAAATTGTAGCTACTGGGCAGTTTGATAACTGACATTGGAATTTTCTAAAATAGGAGACATAAAGTTCCTGTGGATGTGCAGTATGTGGTGAAACTGTAACTTCACTGCTGTTCCCAAATTTCCACATGTTACCCATTTTTTAAATGGGCAGTGTAATTCTAATGCTTAAAAATGGGTGCAGGATTACGGTAGACATGAACTGTGTCCTGATCTTCATGGTCTGCTGTGATGGAATTACTTTCAGCCATAAAAATACTGTCACTTTCTGTATTTTTTCCCCCTCCTTTCACGTTTATTTTTTATTTATTATATTAATGGAAAAATTTTTACCAAAAAAAACCCAAAAGTAGACAATGACTACAGCCATATTAGGAGACATAACGTGGTGAGATAGTTAACACTACTGCTTAACAGTTGAACAATTTATGGACTAATATAAAAATAAAAAAATGAAAGTATTTGCTGTGATGGAAGTCATTGAGGAGCTCAGTGTTTTCCCCATAGAGGGAGTGATTACTACAGGGAGTGATTATGTTCATGTTGTCAGAAAAGGAAATACATATAATAAAAAAGTTCAAAACTAAAAAAAAGTGTAAAAGTATAACAACAATTAAATGTTTCAATAAAATCTGTTTGTTTCCATGATAAATGTCTACTGACGACTTTAATTGGGTAATGGCATAGATACTTTGAGTTTTGTTACATTTGATAAAGAACACAATCAACAGACAGGAGGTAAATGTATGTGTTCAGGTAACTCATGGCTGGATTCTGTAACGAGTGTTGATGAGCTTGAAATGTTACATCTCAGCAGTTCGAAACTAAATAAACCAAAATGCTATAGCATAGTTTTATAACTCTGTACAGAGCGTATCTGAAAGAGCTAACAAGGTGTAAAACCATGACAGTGGTATAGAACAGAACTGGGTAAATCCGGTGTTAAACAACAGATATAGATATAGGATGGAAAAAGAACTTCTTTTAGAAGCACCGCAAGTCCGGCAGATAATATTTCAGTGAAAAGCATATTAAATGATAAATATTATAGCAAAATATCTCAAGATTATAATCCTAAGTACAATTATTTCTTTAAGATTTTAATACTTTCGTATCTTGTGAGGTGATAAGAGCAATTTACATCCGTTGAGGAAAACAGGTGTCTTTTGTGAAGCTGTTTGGCCATCACCATGTGAAGGCTTCAGTTCGGCAAACATTTCTGCGTGACATTGTTTATGGGAACATTCTCACTGAAGTAACAGGCTACTCCTATATGCTGAAAGGATGAACTGATGTGTTGTGTGCTCTTATTGCATCCTTTTATTCTGTGCTATAGTACTCCCTTCAGCATATATTCCCACAGCAGGGCAGCTGTGATTTTAGCAGGTATCCACAAGTAGACACAGAACTTACAAAATTACTTTTCTTTTTAGTGGCTAGCCCAGACTGCAAAGCACTGCTCCAAACGGAGCTAAGATGGTGGAAACCGCAATATATGCGGCCTTCCCCTAGAACACTTCAGGGCTCTTTGGAAGAATGTTTATCTTTTTTTTTTTTTTCCCCTCCCCTCTCTGTTCTAACCAGAGTTGATTTGGTGGTCTTTTAAAGTAGGAGCAAGATACCAATGCATCATGGCTTTGTGGTAGTACTCTTTGCTCACCTATTTGAAACGTATCCAGCATAGCCTGTAAGAAAAAAAGAAGAGGGTTTCTTGCTTCCTTCTTACTCCCTGAAATAGGTACAAAAATTTACAATCTACTTAAAAAAATTATTAACGTCACAGCAAGAGTTTTCAGTTTTTCTTTTTGATAAATGTTAGATTTATCTTCCTTTGTTATACAAAAATTTGTGCAAGGGGTTTTCTTTATTTGTTTTTTTAAAAAATCATATTTAAATTCTGCTTCTGTCAATCAAGTTGCATTAGCGGTAATGGTTAATCACTGATGGCCTGAGTAAAAACATACTCAGTAGGATTTTGTGCATGTGATTCTAATAATAAGGAACACACTCCCAAAGCATCCTGTTTGTGATGAGGTTTACATGTTTAAGAAGTGGGTTGTGTATTTCAGCCATATGGTGATAATAAGATGGAATACTGATCCTTTAGTTCAGAGTCTGCTATCCTCTACTCCTGTACCCAAACAGTGTTAGCCACAGCTCAGAGAATTATGAAACTGGCTTATCGCTGCAGATTTTAAAGCTGCATGCATGCATGCAGGTAAAGGAAGACAGAAGTGACAAAGACATTGTTGGTTTCAGCAATTAATCCCTCCTGTTATGCTGTATTCCTTTGCAATCAGTTATACCCTTTGCATTTTCTTTCACTGTGATTTGGGCTATGAAAGAATGATATTGATGCCTGTTGCTCTGTTAAAAACCTATTTTTTGAGGTCTGTGGATCTGAAATACTGTAGATCTGTTGTACAGCCCACTGATACAAAAAGAGGGTTTCTCACAGAAATTAAATAAGATCCTACAAGCAGAAATCATACAGTAGAGTCTTTAATTATAATATTATTCTAATTACATGAATCAAGTACTATTACTGTACATTTGCACACCTTTCGTAGAAAGCAAAGCAGGTAATGGTTTCGAAGGATTCAACTCTCAACGTGAATTGTCTCTTTTGCATTACATTTGGAGTGTTTGCAAAATGCTTTGGAAGCTTTGTCATATTTTCCACACCTAGGGGTATTTCGTGAATGACAGAGTTTGGGCACTGTTTATATCGATTTGAATAGTTAAAGTCAGAAATGGTTTCCTTTAAAGCAAATGTTATACAGTCCTGCTAGTTATTTACAGTTTTAAAATCCACAAATTAATTTAGCTGGTTGGTTTAGGAGGCAAAACTGCATTCAGTCAGAATCCTTTCTCTGTTTTTCCTTTTGGATTTTTGGTTTCTTTACTTGTCTTCAGGAAACAGTTGCAGTAGAATACCACGTGCTTAATGTAAACACCTGCCACTACAAACACAGATCAGGAAGACACACAGATGAACTGAAATCTTCAGGGAAAACCCATGCCCTTCTTTGCTGCTAGAGACAAGGGAATCCTTTGTCCCAGTGACAGGGCACTCCTTTGCTCCAGAACCACACAACCCATTAAGGAACCTGTCTCCACCAACACTAGCTATACTTGTGCTGCAGCCTGGCTTCATTTTCTAGGAGAAAGTTGAAGTGAGTGCACAAAGTATCAGTATTAAATTTTCTTGTTTGTAATGGGAAAAAATGCAGATCTGCCCTGGGATGCTGCCAGAGACAACCAGCCTTCCCAGCTAATGACACTTTCAGGATGATTTACTCCCCTAAGCAGTGAAACAAATTCCATAGTTGAAGAGGGATTCGGTGTTGCTTCTCTGCAGTTCTCCACAGTCATGCAATATTCATATTTCATTTGATTTTATATGTTTGCAGTAAAATGTGATGCAGCTCTAGTTTTGTCTGCTGCAAGCAGGTCTGAGGCAGAGCCTGTCCATTTTAGTTGTTGTAGGAATAACAATGGGGCTTGGTGCAACCACATTTCTAGTCTTCGCTTGTTTTCAGAGTGAGATTGGGTAGATTTCAATAAGGGTAATTTAGAATGTTTGTTTAATAAGTGATCGATATTCGTCTAAATTTTTCAAATAAGTTTTCACAGGACTAGAAAAGATTTCAGTCTCAAAAAGTTGACAATCCAGTTCACAGCTAGAAGTTTAAAGACTAACAAAATCCTTTGGAATTAGGCAGGAATGGCAAGCACAAAGATAAAAGGTAAAAATAAACAGGGTATACGGAGCGCAAAGAATATAATGTGAGGTAAACAGAAAAAGCTCTCTAGGTCTTTTTTTCCACAGCACCATCACATTATATTTGCTGATACAGGGATTTTTATTGGTGTTTTTTTATTACTATTGCAGAACAAATCCTGAAATTAGACACAGAAGTAGACTAAATACTTTAAATAATAAAGACAAAAGAGATATTTTATCTTAAGATGTTGTCTTAACTTGCTCAGCACCGTTTCCAGCCGTCTGGATATGTTGTTGTACATCCTTTTATTTCCATTTTTGGCACTTACTAACACATAGGAACTCTAAAAGGGAGCGCATGTCTTACTGAACACCAGCACCCTGATTGACATTTGACACTGCTTACACTGATGAAATAATTATCAGAAACAGAATTGTCTTTTTTCTTATAGAAAAACTGCATTAATTAACCACATGACATTTTAGAAGTACTCTTCTTGAAAAATTAGAATGTTTCAGAAGAAGTGCCTTTGCCACTGAACACAGGGGCCATGTCTTGTCATCACATGTTGAGTGTAGATGCTATGTAGTCATTTATTTTTTATGTATTTTTTTCTAAAGTCTGAGCAGGAACAAAGAGAAAAGGCCAGGTGGATAAGCTGTGCAGAATCTTCTTCAGAAAGGAAATAATGAAGTGTGAAGCTACTCTGCAAACACCACAGTAAACAGCTGAGACTGTATCAGCCAAGTATTTTGAATCTGCCCAAAGCTGTTTCTTGGGTCAAAGACAGAAACTATGAAGGCAGTCCCCAGAACAGTCAGTCTTGTTCCTAGAGGACTGTTATTCTTAACCACATGCGGACATGACAAGAATCTTTGGAATTAATTAGCTTTACAAGGGCCTGGTGTGAAATGAAGGTGCACTGGCAGATGCATTGAACCTATTTCTCTTACAGCAGCTGTATTATTACTATTACTGTTATTACTATTATTACTGTTACTATTAATTACTATTACTATTACATTATTATTATTAATTTACCTATTATGGAACACTTGTTAATAGATCCTCGTGCTCTACAGAGTGATGTTTTACAAGATTTAATACAAAGTATCACTCTTTTGATTTTACTAAAGAGGAAATGAAATTGTAGAGGATTTAAGTCATTTGCTTGAGGGTATACAGGAAATTATTGACAGAGGTAAGACTTACACAACACTTTAGTACAGTGCTTTTCCACGTGACCCAGCTACTCTGAGAAGTTGCTAGAGTGAAGGTCTGCTGCTGTAAAGGGTCTCTAGCTGGATAGACAGAATAGGCAAATCAGAAAATATTTTTTTACTTTGCAGGCTGAACACATTTATGACAGAAATTAGAGGCAAAGTTTTGCTCAGGTCAGCAGAAGCTGCCTTTGAATCATAGTCTTCCATGATGCACTTGAAATAGTCATCAAAGCAGCTCACCAAGTGCACAGTGCATGCTGCAGTGGATAGGAGGAGTAGAAGATTCCCTATGAAGTACATGCCTGAAAATGATTTGTAAAAGACAGTAATTTGCTTATAAGCTTGAAGTTCATATAATGTATGTATGTTTTGCAGGATCAGAGCTGTGGAGAAAACCCCAGGTACATGAGATACATTTTTTTGTTCATGTTGAAGACTTAGTCTGGTATGTGTTGTGACCTTGAAGTGAGCAATATTTATGAATATATTTTTTTGATCAGTGTTACGAATTCCAGTTCAGATTGCTCAATGGTTATCGGAAAGATTAGTAAATTATGTTAGAAATGTCTGAAGTATAGTGTCAGGTGCAGCACACAAGCTGAAACAAGATTGAAACTACTTAAAATACTGTTATACTGCAGTGACCATGAGATGGTGGAGTTTGAGATCTTAAGGGCAGCTAAAAGGGGGAAGCTCAGCAAGCTTGATACCCTTTATTTCAGAAGAGCTGACTTTCACCTCTTCAGGAACCTCCTTGGTTGTGTGCCATGGGGTAAAGCCCTGGAGGGACTGGGAGCCCAAGAGAACTGGTTGACTTTCAAGGATCATCTCCTCCACCACTCGGTGGCTAAAGAACTCGCTGGATGGTCACACTCAAAGAGTTGTGGTCAATGGCTCGATGTCCACATGGAGACCAGTGACAAGTGGAGTTCCTCAGGGGTCTGTTCTGGGTCCAGGGCTGTTCAACATCTTTGTCAGCAACATGGATGATGGCATTGAGTGCACCCTCAGTAAGTTTGCCGATGACACCAAGCTGTGTGGTGCTGTGGACTCACTTGAGGGAAGAGATGCCATCCAGAGGGACCTTGACAGGCTTGAGAAATGGGCCAGTGCAAACTGCATGAGCTTCAACAAGTCAAAATGCAAGGTCCTGCACCTGGGTCGGGCTAATCCCAGGCACAAATACAAACTGGGCACAGAGTGGGTTGAGAGTAGCCGTGAAGAGAAGAACTGAAGACTGCGTCCAGTTCTGGTGCCCCCACCATAAGAGGGACGTGGATCTGTTGGAGCATGTTCAGAGGAGGGCCACAAAGATGATCCAGGAGCTGGAGCACGTCTGATATGAGGACAGGCTGCGGGAGCCGGGGTTGTTCAGTCTTGAGAAGACTTTGGGGGGACCTAATAGCTGCCTTCCAATATCTGAGGGAAACCTACAGGAAGGCTGGGGAGGGACTTTTTACAAGAGTGTCCACTGATAGGACAAAGAGAAATGGGTTTAAGTTGAAGGAGGATAGATTTAGATTAGATTTTAGGAAGAAATTCTTCAGTACGAGGGTGGCAAGACTTTGGAATAAATTGCCCAGAGATGATGTGGCTGCCTCCTCCCTGGAGGTGTTCAAGGCCAAGTTGGACAGAGCCTTGAGTAGCCTGATCTAGTTGAGAGGCGTCCCTGCCCATGACAGGGAGGTTGGATTACATTAACCCTTCCAGCCTATGCCATTCTATGATTCTATGATTATATGATTCTATGATTTATGTAATGTAGATTACCCCTGGATTTGAGTCTGTTCTGTAACTGTTTATTTGTTACAGCAATAGTTACAGTGGTGAAATAGCCTGCGCACTAAGCAGGCCCACTCTGGAAAACTTAAAATACTGATGGTTGAAGATACATCTTTCTGTCATTTTGAACCTTTTGTATATTAATTCTGTAGTCATAAAATAAGCAGAGAGCACTAAGTAAGTAGACACATATCAACCCTCTCTGGCAATGTATTTATTTCTGCCAAGGGCTGCTCAGTGCAGGGGAACAAGCTGGGAGCTAAATGTGCTCGTCCTGAGCTGACACTCATCTCAGGGCTTTTGGGCAGAGGTGGTGGGGAGGGATACCAAGCAGAGCTGGTTGGGGCCATTGGGGCCTGATGGTGCCCTCAGCCCCCCAGAGCTGCTTTGCTGTGGTAATTTGTGGCCTTTGTACTGCAAGAAGACCTTTTAAAGAGATGATTTTTTTAAAATGCTTTAAATCCACCCTGGGACATCTCTCACCTTACTCTTCTGGCCACATTGGAGGTCATCTTTTTGGGCACTCTTAGCAAAAACACAAATAACTATAGTTTAAGTGTGATGGAGTTAAAGACTGATAAAGATTCAGGAAAAAGATGTGTTTTAATTGCTGGACTCTTTGTGATGAAGACCAGTGGTACATGTAGCTTTCATATTAAAATGGACTTCCTTTCCCTCCCTGCATGTTTTGGATTTGCAGTTTTAGTAGTGACAGTTCCTTCCTAAATGACACCTCCAAATATACAATTTCCAAAGCATAGCCATATAGGATTTTAGATGCTTAGCATAGATTTATATTTGGAATGATGGAAAAGCACCTGTTAGATCTTCCATCTTCTGGGTCTGTGCTTTAGTAATACTCCTCATCAAGCAGTTCTACTTAATGACTGAGGTAGTATAGGTTCTTTAATAACTAGACTGTTCATATATGTGATTTCAGATGGCTAATTATGATTTTCAACTATTGAAGCGTAATGTTTTGGCTTCAGAAGCTTTTGCGCGTTTGTGATAAAGGAATTGTGAACTAATCTGAGTCGTGCTCTACAGGCAAATACATCTTCATGGATATTCAATACAGCAAGCAAAACAGTCTGGAAAGTGTTCACTGAATTAAAGTATGCAACTGTGAAAATGAAACAATCTGTGATACCGCAGTGTGGTTCGCACTGTAATAATTGCATTCACCTGCTATTACTTTTTTTTTAAACTAAACCTGAAAAATATAGAAATATTTTTTTCCAAATGTGGCCTTTTTTAAAGGAAACTTTTAGAAAAAATTAAGATATAAAGTAGAATGTGTTTACGTTTAAAATAGTAGAATAAATCACAGTCCAACATCTGATTCTTGGATTTCTGAGTTTTTTTGCATGCAAAAACATACATATGTAAAATAAGGACATAAGAAGTATTGTACATATAAAACTACTGAGATGGGATTTTCGTGGAATCTTTTGAAAGCTCAGTCCATTTAGCATCTGTACTGTGTGAATATTTTGGGTGTGAATTTGGCAATCTTATTTCATCCACACACAAGTGAGAAATATGAAAAAAGGTGCTTTCTTTGAAGTTGTGTTGTTTTAGACCCCATTTGAGATGGAAATTGGTAAACTGTCAGAAGCGAAATTTTCTTCCCCATGGTATCTTTCCCCTTACTAGTAAGAAATGAGACCTCAGAATTGACTGAAGAAATTGCTTTTCAAGAGAAGATAAAATATGTTCTTCCTCTACTAGCTGAATCCTTCGCCTTTTTTTTTAAAGGACTCTGAATCCTTAACTGTATGATTTGGTTGTGCGATGCTGCCAGAATGCTTTCATAGGGGACAAATGTAAAACCGCTATTAATATCTAGTGAGAATTGTAAACTTATCCTAAATAGAATGCGTTCTTTTCTTACAGAGTTTTATGGGATAGACTTTTTAATTGTTTTCTTACTGGTAAGATGTTCCATATTCTCATGCTGTGTGGAGATTTCTGTAGCTACTCTTGCCTTCAACTGGGATACAGGAGAAGTAGAAAAAGTCCAGTTTACTCCAGTAAAATCAAGTGAAAGTATGTCCTATCAACAGAGGGAAATTATACTCTGAACTACAGTGAAAATATTGCATGTCATTGCACAGTTTTTCTGCAGATATCTCCTTTCTCCAGCAACTGATAGTATTTAGTCACGTAAAATCTTCGTCATACTTCAGAGCTGTGTGAACAGACATGGCAGGCATTACTTAGTACTGTTATACCTTCTGTCCTTCTGTCCTGATATTGGTGGCACATAAGTATATTTTCTTTTGCAAAAATGCTGCATTCTGTGTATGCCTCATCGTTAAGAAGACTGGAGGCATTCAGCGGGTGTTCATAGCTTTTCTGAGGTCTCTGTTTATATGATTCCCTAGCTACTTGAAAAATTACTGTTTATTTCTGATCTCTGTGGCAGAAAAAGGAGTAACCTGTTTCTAACTTTTTCAGAGTGTTGGCTAATCTTGATTTTTTTAATACGTAATCATATTTGTCAGTTTAATTAGATATATGCACCTGTCCACCAAAACTTTGATGTAATTATAGATGTTTATGTACTAAATTCCATGCATAAAAAAACCCCAGTGTATTTATAAACTTAAGGAATCTTGGTAAGCATTCTTAATAACAGTGACACTGTATAGTTGTGTGCTTGAAATTAATATATAGGATTTAAATATCTGTCTACGTGTAAGAATGCATGCATGCATATATGTAAGGTAAAAATAGGTATATAAAAATAAAAAATACCTTTTTGACATATAGAGGCAGATTGGTTTTACTTTTTTGTCATTTAAGGAACTTAGTGCAAGAAAGGTGTGCAAAATAGAACAGTATGGTTGCCTTCCTCTGTTTGGAAGTTAATTTTTCTAGTGGCAGTGGGTTAGACTTAAGATGAATTAATTTAGATGAAAAAGTTTCAGAGCCTTTCAGTATTAATTACTCAATTCTAGGCACTTTGTTTTATAGTTGATCTCAGAATCCCTCTGGAAGTCAGCCTCGCTTTACTTATGACTGAACATCTTTATGAAAATCTTCAGGAAATTCACTTAAAAGGATTTATATGATTAAAGGTAGTGTCTAGCAAATATGCAGTGACTCACAGTCATGCAGTGAAAATTTTTAAATGTGACCTTTCTTTTATTATTTTGCACTCTGGATGCTAACGAAACACAGTTTCCGTTTGGTGCAGTGAATCAAAATTTATCAAGGCAGAGATATACAAAGACAGCCTCATTTCCCTGCAGTCGGTTATGAAAATATTTTATAACTGTACTATGGTAATAAAACCAAGAGCTTATGAGGGTTACCTCTTTTACCAAAATAGCTTAATAGCACAACTTTAGCAGCATTCCTGTTACTGAAAATCCGAACATTCAGTTCAAAGAATAAAATAGTGAAGCAAATACATTGTAAACATCATAGGTTGCTGAAATATCATTTAATTGTACTGAAAATAATGTGTTAATTAATAAATTCAAGTACCTAACTCATAGAAGTAATTCCTGTAAGATACTGATCTCACACACAAAATGTACATGTTTGCCTCCTAAATCCCTTTGTTATTACAGTTGTACATGCCTGAGCCTTGCGTTCAGATAGGATAAGAGAGTTTGTAAAAAAAGGAGGCTAACATTCACCAAGTAAAAATTGTTAAAGTCCACCTATATAGGGACATTTAAAATATTTTTATGCTACAGAAGCCAGTTGCTGTAAAAGAGGAAATAGGAAAGAAAAAAGTTGGCCAAAATGGGAGGTGTTCTTGGGAGAACTGTATTTTCCTCTCACTTCTTCACATTACTGAAGAAGCGAGCTACCTATTTCCGAGAGAAATGCAATTGGCGGTCATATCCGTCATGATTTGTACTAGTTCAGAAGCTCTATTTGTTTACTTGTCTCATGGAGCAATTTGTGATGATAAATTTACAGCCGAAGGGTCAAGGCTTGTTTGTAGTTTGAACCCTGAAGAAGACTTGGTTTTAGATTTTTCCGTTCCATTTCCATTCAATCAATCCTTACTCAGAGTTTTCTGTCAGGATTAGAGCATGCATTCTTAATGAGAAAAAACCCTTTGAGGGAAATATTGATTCACTGTAAAGCTCTATATATGATTACTTACTGGTATAAAAATTATCAACTGCAGAAGTATGCAAGCACAGAAGAGTGCCTTTCTGTTTTTCACAGCAGCATATGTTTATGACACATTTTTTGGTGTTAAATTCTGACAGTGTCTAAATATAGAGCTTTTTCCTCATTCAGAACAAGGCTGGCAGTGTTTCTTTCATGCAGGATTGCTGCTTCCCCAATCAGGTGTTCTGTTGTGCAGATAACTGGGGAAGCATGGACAGAGGTGCAGAGCTGGTCCCTCCGCACACATTGGTAGAGCACAGTCATCAGGTTCACTCAGAGATCTGTGTCTTCAAATAGTCCTGTAGATGTCTTTTGCTTGCCCCAAGATATGGGAAGGCCAGGAGACTCTGGCATGGTTGGGAAAATACACTCATGTTAGGTAAGATCTCAGTATCCTGTTACCTGATAGCTAAGCAGAACATTTGAAGAAGAATATTTATATCCCAAACTACCAGAGAACCTGAAATCTCTAGCAACTGATTTAAAGCTCTGTGACTACTGCTCATACAAATTTATTCCTCTCTGAATATCCAGTCTTACTTCTGCCCACAGCTTTTTCTAATATTGTGACTCACCCTACATTAGAAATGACACAGAACTAATCTTCCTTTCTATCCTTCTGCTTAAAATATCTGTGTACACTGACATAAATCTAAGGGTTGTGTGCATGCAAGACCTTCCCAACATGCTGTTATCTGCTCAGTCAGTGGTAGCCAGTTTTTTTGCCAAAGGCAGGTGAGACCTATGCATTATCAGCAACACCCACAGTGAATGGGTGTCTCACAGACTTCTGTGGTGTCAAAGTTCGAGTAGGATGTTTGCCACAGTAAAGGCAGGATAACATACAGCAGTCCCCACCTACCAGGAAAAGGTTTGCCCAGGGTTTGGCAAACACCTTAGCACTGGGCAGCTGTTAGGTTAAAAAAAAATAAAAATATTATTGCACATTAAAGAGCAGATCTTCAGAAAATGCGGACTTTTTGGTGATACAGAGAGAGAGAGATAGTTCCCTATGCTGCTACTTTTTGTCCTTATTTGTCTTCAAGAGTAGTTCCTCCACTCCAGTGGTCAAGCTGACTGTTGAGTTGAGAAAGGTCTTGTGAGCTCCCACTAAGATCTATGTTCCTCTTGAGTGCCTGAGCTGCATCCTTAGGTCGAGGATTAGCTTCATATACATAAAGTCCCTTCATACATACTCTTTTTCAGTATGAATGCAGTACCTCTATATTTAAAAGATTCTAAGTATAAATTCAGCCTTAGGAGCTTCCCACAGTCTTCAGTCTTCATAACTGCTTATGACATCGGTGCCTATCCTGCCTCTTGTCTGCTGTACTGATGCGTGACAGTCTTTGCTATGTAGAGATTTCTTCAGAGCACCCCTTCTTAAGCAATCTTTTTATTCAATGTGGATTTGAAATGGAGGCTTTCTCCATATTTAGCCTGACTAAATGAACCATTTACCTGTTTTGAAAAGGTTTGAAAGTCTTTTTGGTAACTGATAAGAGGATTTATATTTTTTAAACTGCTGTATAAACACATCGTATTTTACATCATTACTGTTAGAGACAAAATTTTATACAAACTTACGTGAGTGTTGTAAATGCTGGTCAGTATTAGCTGTTGTTAAAGATGAAGCATTATTTAGCAATTGAGTGCAGTTATAGGTGCTTAAGATCCTGACTAAACTTTCTGCTTTTGTAGCTAACATGAAATACATCCTCACTGCTCTTTAGCACATTCTCCTTTCCTTTCCTTCTTTGCTTTTCATTTGGCTTTATTAGTGGAAGAATTTAGGTGAAGAACTTAGGAATGTCAGTTGTCTACATCTGGGCCATTTGCTGTCACCAAGATGAGGAACCATGGTATCATATTGAAAAAGATTCACACCACTACATGGATGCAGAGCCATGGCTCCAGCCCTTCTCTGCCTCCCCCACAAACCCGATGAGCTAGCCTGGTGCAGGGGTGTGTACACTGTGTCAGATTCAAAGGGTGCAAAACTTTAGATGTGGAGGCTTTATGTCATCCTCGTACAGGCTGCATGAATAAGGATAGAAGATTTGTCTGCAGAAATGCCAAGCAGTTACCTTCCTCCTGAAGATGTGGAAGGGAAAGTCCTCTTGCTGTGCACTGATATCTTTACATCCTTCTGTGGAAGTGCTTTGTGATCGGGTAAGGCACTTTGCTATGGGTAACTGGAAGGATGATTATATATTTTAAATTCTAGGTATTACTTGGTACACTGTTTATCTTAAAAAATAGCAAGGACTCTATTCAGATAGCTTTTTTATCAATGACTTCTTACTGCTTCTGTTAGCAGATGGATACTATGAAGTACTCGGTACACTGGCAACCACCAATCAGGATTTTTTTATGAATTGGCAAGGATTTTTTATTGCCAGATAAGCCTGAAGTATTTCAGAAAAATATATGTTTCTCACTTTTTCTCTCAACATAGAACTATGTTTAGTGTTGTCATGAATTTACAATGCTTCTAAGATTCCATTATTTTAAAAGTTTTACTGCTAAAGGATCCTAGGTAGTTAAACCAAATACATATAACTGCGCTATGATCTCCTTATGAAGTAAAGAAGAAAATGTTGTGATAAGCTATCGTCTCTTTATGTGATCTTTTCTTGATGATTAGCTGAGCTATTTGTGGTGCAAGTGTCACTCAAATTAGTAAAGTATTCAAGGTAATAAATGCTCAGTTAAAATACAATTTAAAAAATTAGGAAATATTGCGGCACTTATTATTTGTCTTTTACTTAGTTTATTTTATTAAAGGGAACACCTGATTAATGTTGTTTGTTTGTAGGTTTTTTGTATGTTGATTTGTGTTTTTTTTATTTCAGTGGTTTAGGGAGTTGGTACTGTAAATTTAGTTAAGCTGGTAAATTCATCTAATATGATAGCAAAAGGATTCAGGTTTACTGCTTTATATTAATTTGCTAACAACAAAACCTCATTTTGCAAGACACTTGCAATTTTAAATCCTGCACTCTCCGGCTATGATTTGGGTTGCTTTTATGTTGTTTTCTTCTCCTTTTCATGCATCCGTATGGATATTAAAAATCCTGACTGTTATGTGTTGACAAACTTACCATTTTGAAATCAAGTTCTGGACTGTTACTACTTTTGTATTGTGCCCTGCTTGTCAGGGTGTATCTGGGCTTGAATTTTATTATTATTTAGGGTAGATGACAAACTTGAAAGTAAGTTTTAAGTATTGTGGAATATTGAAATGCTCTCAGTGCTCATTTCACAAGACCTTGTGACTGTTAATGATGATAACTGAAATTAGAAACAACTGTAATTTTAATGCATAAATAAATGCATGTTGCAACAGAAACAATATACTGTAATTCTGGGCTAGCTCTTTGGCTAACAAAAATAAAATTCAAAACAAAAAAGCCCTGCAAAACCAACAAAACAAATAATATCCTCCGCCCTCAAAAAAATAAATAATGGAAATATAGATATATGACCGGGGATACAGATGAGGAACAGATGTGGCAAGTAAAAAGATGCTCACTTTGGCACTTGCCACATAAAAGCACAGGCTAAACCTTCATGTGTAGCGAATTGACCAACTTGTTACAAGGGATCTTATAATATGTTTCAGAGATTTCTGTTTTCAAAAACCGGATCTACATATGCCACCCTGAACCACGGGAATACACATCCCTTTTTCTGAGTCCCTAGGCTATTATCAGCAGCTATGCAACATTAGTGTGGCTTTCAGATACATCGATATTTGAAAGCACTGAGTAAATTTTGGTGAACAGTGCCAACACACATCTGTTTGCTGATGTAACTGTGTGATCTTACATAACCTGCACGAGTCTCTGTGTGTTGCAGGTACCACTTGCAATGTTGTGAACCAATCAGATTTGCTGATGGTCATAGGGTTACATGAATTAAAACCAGTCTATCTTAATCTACCAAGAATGCCTGCACAGTTTTGGTGAGCTAATGAGATATTAAGAGTCTTTATTTTGTTTCAGAGTAGGTGATGGGCAGATCATCGTGCTATCCATGTTCAGGGCAGACATTCATCTGCTCTTAGATGCGCATATGCCATTCAGACTTCAAGCATTCAAGCATTTGTCGCTCCTAGTTTGTGCTGCATGGGGCTGCTTCTTGCTGTGTTTTTAGAAGAACATTTGTTACTGAAGTTACTACTAGCTTCTGAGTCAAACAGTGGAAGATTTCTTCCAGTATCTTGGTGATTTGAAGAGCTTGATAGGAAACACTGAACCAGGTTGTTCATGTTCATGGAGCAAAAGGCATTCCTGACAGTGACTGCCCTCGTTTGCCGTTTCCCTTCACTCCGAGCCTATGAACGCACTCAGTGCTCACGTTGAACTGTCTGTTTCTTACAAATGTTAGAAGAACTCAATACACAGGGTACAGTAAAATATTTTAGTTGTTAAACAAGAATTTTCTGAGTCATAGAGAAGACAGAGGTGCTTTAGAGAATATGGAAAAAATCTTCACCTATGGGACAAACCAGAAACCCGGGATACATGGCCTTCTCTTACATTTACTTGGAAAAACTGTAACTAGTAAGGATGTTGGAACCTCATGCAATGAGAGAGGTATGGTCCCAGGAGAATGTGGCACTATGTTTTTAGATATAAATCGGCTTTGTGCAAGATGTTTAGCATGTAAAGTAGTAGTCATTAATCTAAAACCTCTGAATGGGAAGGTATTCATTCACATGGAGAACTTTTTCCTTGGGGCATAGTACCATTCAATGAAGGTATGCAAGCTGGAAACTCATCCAAATACCAGAAAGTAGATAGAAGGCAGAATGTTATCTGAGAGATCTTGCAACTTTAGTCCCAAATCTTCCTGCTTCCTACTTGTTTCCTGAGCAGTGAGCAGGAGGATGCTAGTGGGAGCTCATAAATACCATAGTGAACAGTAGCTGATTGGTTAGACTGTACATTAAGTGCTGGGGAGAGATGAGCTTTCTTAGTAGTAGATTGTTTTATAACTATATTTTAAATGTTTCATGGAATGTCTAAAGCAAAAGATAGCATTTCTTTTTAATCACAATATTTATTTGTTGAAATAAATGAATAATTTATTTACTTGCTATCTTGGTTGTATGTCTCCTTTCTGTGGATCCTTGTCAGGATGTACTTCAAATGGATTTTTTTAGAGAGCAATGTTGGTCTTGGGGAATAATTGAAGCATAGCAGTAGGTGAGTTATATGTCCCTGTAGTTGGCCTTTGGACCTTTTGAATGTCAGTTTTTACAGTAATTTTGTTACTTGAAAACATGCCGTGTGACTAAGTGTTCACATCTTTTACCCCAGAAAATCAGTTGCCATCTTTGCCTTGATCAGTCAGGAATACTGCAAACCTTACTATGTTGTGTTCAGCTGTCTCCATGCTATACATAAAACAAATACAGGGTAATTTTTCCATCTGACCTTCCTTCAGTCTGGTTTTGTCTCTACTTTTGTTGATGCAGATCAGGCAGAATGACTCAAAGGTGTCTAAATGCACGCCTTCTAAGTATGTTTATGGGTATTTGTCTAATTATTTGTGTGTTTATTTTGACAGTGACTTGTGTGCACATGTGTTTGTGTATTCACTTGCACGCCTGCATGTGCTTGTCAAAGTACCTTCCAGAGTTTGCTTCCAAAATATTGGACTTCGTTCTCAAACCTGTACAATTACTTTGTTTCAAAAGACTTATGGCAAATATAGATGAGTGAAGAAACAAGTGCATTCCAAGAGTGTTTTACTATTGAGCAGTCTAAATGAACAGGATGAAATAATGAAAACCAAGTATTTCAGTAACAGAAAATCACAAGAATACATTTGAATAGTTATACAATTTACAGCATATTTAATTTTTAAAGGTATCTCATATGAAATATTTGGGAAAGTTTATCTATGAAAGCATCCTAGAACTAAAATAAAAAGAGAGTACAGGAGAACATCTTTTCACTGCTGTATATTGATGTAAGTTAACTGACTTCGGCTAATTATCTCAATTGATGTTTAATGCACTTCATCTCCAAGCAAATCAAATCACCCTCTGAGATACTTAAACACAGAGTTAATGGCTTAACTTGCTGCAGCAAAGCATGAAAATGTTGTTCTGGATGCTTTAAGTACTGAGGCAGAAGTATAAGTAAAAAGGGAATCCACTTGTAATAAAACACAAGGGTTAACTAATTTTGCACTGATAGAGAAGTGATGATAATCTAAACAGTTTGAAAGCTTCATGTGCCAGGATCTCATATAGACAAGACATTTTTCATGATTTTACAAGATTTAAAAAAAACTAAGGTAAAGTTGCAGGAGATTCCTAAAAAATTATAGGAAATTGATCTTTAAACAAACATTCCCAGAAACTGTAGGCTATTATAATCCAAGTTCAAGTAACATAGTGAATAGGAATCACTTGGTATTCTAGTTTATTTTATTAATTGTTATAATGACTTCATCGCATTTAATAACAATAAATTGAATGATAATGGGCATGTGAAAATAAACTACTCCCTCAGCTTGTAAACAGTTTGTGACATACATATTTCTATAGAAAAAGCATTGCTGAAATTCTAGATAATTACTGATGTAGTAATTTTCTAATTAAAAGAACATTTCCTCAGTATAAATAAAATTCCTAAAGAGGCACAAAATAGTGGCCTCACTTAATTTTTTGTACCAGTTCCATACCTAAATAGACTGCATTATGCTGCCAATACATATAAAAACTGATATAAAACTAATATAAAAACTGATATAAACCTACAATTAGCGTTATCAAACTAATCACATAAAGGCTCATGCCTGTTTCCCTTGCTTTTCAAAAGACAGGTGTATGGTTGAGTACTTAACCTACATGTAAAGACCCTGCTCTAGGATGTGCCAGTCACGAGCTGGTTAGTACAAAGCTACTATCTAAGGCCCACAGGAGGCAAGTCTGGAAGATTCACCTGAGTTCTTTCCAGCTTTCTCTGCTTAAATAAATTTTTCCTGCTAACCAGTGGTAGATGAACTTGCTTTACCACACTTGCTTTTCCATTAAATTATTTTTTCTTTTGATTAGTTTTGTATCTAAAATGGAACAATTAAAGTAGAGGAAAATTGAAAAGCACATCAATACATTATGAACTAGGTGTATTGCAGTGATTGGATTAAATATAAAAAGATATGTTAAACAAAGCTTGAGCCGTAAGTCAAACAATTCTGTGATATACAAGAATGTAATAATAATAATAACCTACCTGATATATAGGATAAATCAAACATAAAAATAAGAATTATACAATGCCTTTTAATGATTAGCTGTACTTTCTCCCAGAACGCAAGAATAATTGTAATACCTTTCCCAACCGTTTCTATTTCCTTACAGTACTTGGGGTGTATAGAAGTCTTACGCTCAATGAGATCTCTTGACTTCAACACTAGAACACAGATTGCAAGGTAAGACTTTGTATAAGTATATATGTTTTTTAAAGTAACTTCTAAAGTGTGTTCCCAAGGTGAAAAGGCCAGGAAGATGGCAAAACATGTAGTAACTAATTCTTGGATATCATAAGTCCACTTCTTCTCTCACCTGCTACGAATACAGCTCAAAAAAGTCTTAAGAGATGTTTTCCTTGTAGTTTGAAACTACTTTAGAATTTTTTTTCCTGTTTGTTATGCCAAATAAGGCACTTATCTGGATGCTAATTTCATTATATTTGAGCCATGATATTTGTGACTTAGAATAGGCATAAAACCTGCAGTGTAATTGTCATAATTAGTCTAGGGAGCTGGTTTTAGAGCCTTGTGTTTCTATGTTTTATAGTGATTTCTTATGAAAATATGTCAGATTACAAAACTAGCCGTGCAAAGGATATATCACTACAACGATACCAGAAACAAATGAAAGAATGTTGTCTTTTCCAGACTGTATGTAAGAAACAATAAGCTTGTATTAGGTTCTTACAGTTCTTAGGTTCTGTCTTAGGTTCTTACAATTCTTACAATTCTTTAAAACCTGTCAAGGTACTTTTATAAGACCAGTACATAAGCACTGTCTTAAGAAGTGCCCATGAATAATTTTTTTTTTTTCTAGAACTCTAGGGTTTTGCAGGCATTTTCACTTGAAAAGCTGAGTTCATTGATTTCAGAGGACTGTAGCATGGACATCTTCCAGCAACTGGAGACCTCTTTTTCAAGTTCTGACATCAAAATAATAAAGTAATCCTTTCCGAAGGAACGTGTATGAAGTGATGTGACTCGGTACTGTACTTGAATTTCTGTCTTACAGATGCTGATAGTCTGTCATAAACCATTTGGCATACCATAGGCAGCTAAGCATTTATTTTTTAACAAATGAGAAAAATTACTTATTTTTAGGAGTGGATACCCATTGTATGGTCTATATGCATTGACTTTTGAGTTACACTTGCATACGGCAGCTTTGAATTGGACCCCATAAGTCCTCACAAAATCTTAATCATTAACTTATCGTTGCATTAATGAGGAGCATAAAAGCACAAGGGCAGGTAAATGACAGAATTCTCTTTTTCAGGCAATGGAGGCATTTGGGAATTTTACTACTGTACTTTTTTAAACTCAGCGAGTACATTTCTGTAGTATTTGCAGCAGTGACTTTTTAAATGATTTAATGTCTAAGCAGACTTGTAGTTCCCATGCAGGTGCCATATTTGTGTTTACTGCTTGGAAGTTAGATGATACTAGCTTATGAAACCATTGTGGTAGTTACTGGGGGTTTTTTTTCTATACCTGAAAGTCAAGTGAATTCAGCTTTATTTTTCTGTGTAGTCTCTTTCACTATATGTCTTCACTGGAACATTTTTGCACTTTTATTACCTAGGTTAAAAGCACACCTCTGCCATTAATACTTAACCATATTTGCTGATTTAAAGCAATATGGTCAGAACAAACACAATACCGTTATCTTGTAGTTCTTTCAACACGAAAATTATTCTTGGCTTTTACTGGGAAACAGACTTGGAATTTTTTTCTGTTGAAGTTATAGTATATTTGACTACGTGGTGGGCAATTTCTTGGCTCATCTTCTTCTGACCACATCTAGAGCACAGAGTATTTTTACAAACAGGAAGCCATATCTTCCTGTTTTGCTGTTATTTTGCATTCGCAATTTTCTATTAATCATAAAGCAATGAAGACATAATTCTGACCATATAGTTCCTGAGCTAAAACTAGTTTCGGAAGTAGGAGATTTTAGGTGACTTTTGAATCAGGATCTAGTATCTTAATCTGCAGCTCACTAATTCATCTGGCTCTATAAATCCTTATGACACATGCGTTAAGTACCCACATACTTTGTGATAGAGCATTTCACATGCAAGGCTATTCTTTATAAAGAAAATATTATTAAGGAGTTATTAATTGTTGCATTTGACGATTAACTTGCTTATGTGCACGAAACATATCATAGACCTCAAGGCATGCATGGGATTAATAAGGCCGATGTTCTGATATCATTCCCCTCTTAAGAAGACACCTGGCAGCAAATGGTCTCTGCAGCCCGTTGATTCCAAATAACATAAAAGCACCTGAAAATTACATTTGTGTCTCCTGTGTCACACATTATAGTTAGGTATGTCCATTACCTGCCACCAGTAAGAAGACTGTTACTATAACCTGATGGCTTGTGGTAGAGTGTGATTGAGGCTTTTGTCTGTAGGTCTGGTAATGTGAGTTCTGACTGCTCCATCTGAGGACCCTAGTTCCATAGCTGCAGTAAAAGCTTTTCTGTTCATGGGGCTATGTAAACTTCTCTATGCCATTTCCCATAACTGGAGAAACAAATGTCAAGGCAGATTTGATCCATTTCTGACCCAGAACTTTATAAATTAATCCTACTTCGTGTATCACACCTGTTTAATCTGTAATTTTTTTTCTTACAAAACCAGTCATAGAAGAAAGCGATCTGCCATAGGCCGATATGACTTCTGGTATTGTGCAGTATTTACCAAATATGGTCAAAAAAAGTTAGAAAAGATGAGCCAAGTTTAGCATGGAAGTCTGGATGCTTGTCATCGTAAGAAGCAGGCATGATGCTTGATATATACAAAGCACTGAATCCCCTTCTAGAACTACATCACATCCCTGTCCTTACTTGCTTTCTTAGCCTTGCTTTTCCTCCAGATTGCAGAGGTCGAACATAGGAAGTCAGCCTTTAGGGATCTTACGTTTACCTTTTTTTCTGCCTTCCAGTTATTGTATGTGTCACTTTATGTCTCTGCTAGCCTTGAGGAGCAACAAAACCCCAAAGTAAGATGAACAGCACCAGTTCCTAGGTGAAAAGGGTGAGATGTCTCTAGCTCGGCTGGAAACTTTGAGCATTATTTTGGAGAAAGCATTAGCCCCAGTGACAGACAAACTATGACTAAATGAATGTAAAGAACACAAATTGTTGCGTGAACATTTAGAAATTACTTAAAAATTTGGCTCAGATTTTTAGTTATCTTGTGAATTAGAAACCCATTTTGAATAAGAATTTAATGGGAATGGTATTTTGAATGGCTTTGAAAATCACAGCTGTTATAACACATGAGGAAAGCATATACATCAGTATGTATGCATGGGCCAGTTTGCCAAATGAAGAACTGTGACTTCAACTCCAGGAACTGGATTGCAGTCTCAGTGTAAATAGTTTGGTCAGTGGTCTTTCCTTCCTTATCGCAGTTATATGAAAAATAAACCTGTGACGTCTAATGCTGTTGTACCTGGCCTGTAACTTGGGTTTTTTGCTTTTTCACTTTCTGTAAATGTTAAAACTTGCAGCAGTACATTTATCTTCCTGTGAAAGAGTGAACAAGCATTTTCACTTGTCATATTCTTCATTGGATCTTAACAACCCTGGTGGTGCCTGACAAAAGGTATTGTTGTCCTAATTTTATGTCTGATTTGAGGAAAAATGAAGAGCTATGCACAATTTGTAACAGATTTTCGCACTTATCGTTTTGCATTTGAAGTCTCAAGATTCTTCCACTGCAGAAGAAATAGGAGAACTAGTGTAGTATTAATCAGTTGCATTGTATTTATTCTTTTTGGTAATGAATGTAATGTCATGTGAATTCTTGAGCAAATAAATGGATGTGCAATCCAAAGGTCAGCTGTTATGCATAATGAAAAATAAAAGCCAAATGAATCTACATGTTGCGTCATTAATTATCCAGTGATAATTCTTGTAACGTGTGGAGTCAAGATTGCTTTCTTGGGCAGCAAGACGAACAGAAGCCTTTCATTTTCAACGTAGTGGAGGAACGTGAGGACTGGCAGGCGAGACTACTGAGCTAACTGCAAGTGGCAAGTGGTCCCAAGTTCGTCTGAAACCTACCATTGTCGTCACAGAAAGGGGCCATTCTTAAGCTTGCATGGCCAGGCCCTTTGTGTCCTCAGGCTGTTTATTTAAAAAAAAACCTAAAAATCAGGTAAAATTCTATTGCAACATGTGCAGTGCTTGCAGCTCATACAATATGTTTGTTTGCTTACTGCTGAATCTGTTATGGTGTAACAAGTTTTCACCACTGTGTTGTATGCATGAGTATAGTTATGCACTGGTTTGAATTAGAATAATGTTGCATGAAGTATTCTCCATACGGCAAAGTCTAGACTACAAGGCTGCATGTTCATTGGTATTTAATTGAATGCAATCAGTTTGCTGCGTGTAGCTTCAGAAAGTCACACCTTCCCATGCTAAATAAAACATATTGCATGCTGGGGTAATAGCAGGTAGATCAGAGGACTGAAATATTTCTTATCAGCAGTGGACCCAAATCTAAACTCTGATCCCAGTCTTCTCCATGAGATCTGTTGGGCTGAACAATTTGAAAGAAATTTATCTCCACATTTGGGGCCTGAATTTTATTAATTGTGAAAAACAAATCCATTTATGTCAGTATCTCCAGCTTCTGGAGAGGAGATGACAGAAATCCAGATTTTAGAGCTGTGTTTGAGTCCATTCAAATGCAAAAAGAATATGAATAAAATTCAGTTGTTGTAGTGTTTCTTTCAACTGTATGTGTATTCTTTGCAGAAATTCGCTGTCAGCAAGCATCACTGAAAAAAAGGTGGAAGACATTGAAAAGGAAGAGTGCTTCCCCTGTGATTCTTGAAGGCGGATAGGTAATGTGTTATTTGCCGCGCATTCTGTATTCAGTCTCCTCCTTAATACTCTCTTTTGCTTGGAAGGTGAGTGTGATTCACCCTTGCTTTATGCTATGTGGACTCTGGATGTGGGGCAGTGCATAAATGATGGTGCTTTGAGGGATGGCAGAGCACGCATACCCACATCGTGGTCTGGATACACAGCTGTGTGCACAAGAATCCTCTTTTCTTGTGCACAGTTACTTCAGGGCAAAAGCTCTAGTGCTGATGTTGCTCAGTTCACCAGGAAGCAAGATTCTCAAAAGTGGGTGGAGGCATCCTTACAATTCATACAGCACACCTTCAAGTGGGGCAATGACAGCTGTCGTGCCTGGCACTGTCAGAGAAAAATTTACATTTGCTAGTTTAGCTGTCAATAGCACAGAAATGAGATTAATGGAGAAAATGATAGCTAGTATTTGGATTATTTCAACTAATACATGGTAATACAAAGCCTAACTGAGAGAAATTAACTGAACTCCCCTATTCCACTTGCCTTTGTGAGGAAGGAAAAAGCCCTTCAGGGGTTGGAGAAAGTGGAGAGTTGAAAGCCAAATGCTCAGGGAAGTTGTTAAGGATAGAGCTCAACCCTGGGTTTTCAGAAAGCTGGTGACTCTGTGTGGCTCTGCAGAAGCAGAAGGGCTGAGGCAGACTGGTCTTAATACATTTTAAATGCAAATTGCAATGCAAAGTTAACAACTGCCTAGCACCTTGGAAAAAGAGATACTCTCAAATTCTGCTGCTAATAACAACTAGCAGCTTGATTACATAAAGAAATAAGGATTTTGAATGTCTTTCATATGCCATGTCCAGTCACACCACACACTGGATAGTTGGTTTTGGCAATATGACTTGTACATTTATAAAATATTGTATATCTTATGGGGTTATTCAAAGAGGGCAATGTTAGAAATTTAATCCACTAATAAAAAAGAATCTTTAAAAGATATATCTCTTCAAATTCCTGCTTTGGACATTAATCCAATTCGAAGTTAGAGAAAAATTCTCATTAGAATAAATTCTTTCATCTTGAGTTTGTAAGGTTTCCTATACCTTCCTTTGAAATACCTGCTGTGGGCTACTCTGTGAGAGAGAAGACACTGTAGTAAATGACCTGAAGTTGGACATGATTTGGAAATTACTACAATCCTGATTTAGCAACAGAAGACAGTTTTAATTTCTCATTCTCCACCTCTGTGACCACTGGTACGACAAAGAGCTAGAGACCAGGCTGAGTGGAAGGAATCCTGAAAGTCACAAAAGAAGTTAAAGGATTGAGCTACCTAACAGATCTAAACCTCCAAGTACATTTTTCTTCATTTTTTTTGTGTCATTGATCTTGTCCTTTACTGATGGAGCGTAGTGCAGAAGGAGGGCTTTTGTAGGTGTACATTCAACACCAAGGTTTTGTATATCCCCACTTTACAATCATAAAAGATGCAACCAGTATTTTGAGAGGTTTTCTCTCTTAAGAAGAGGAATTTTGGTTCAGAATTGTCTAAGTAATAGTAAATTGCAAATATATGTATGACTCTGTTCTCAGCAGTGCAGGAACTGCTATACGCTTCTTTGGCATTGCCTGTTGATACCACACATGTGCCATAGTTATACGGAGAAAATGGATGTATTTGCCCCAAATTTGCTAAGCAGAAATCTGACTGTGTGCATACAGAATGAAGAGATATGTCTAAAGCAGGTTTGCTACTGGATAAACAGTTTCACTCTACATTTCTGAAAATAAGACCATTGTTCACAGATACTGTATTTGAAGAAGTCATCAAGATCAGGTAGACTTGTCTGTTACTGATGAATGAAACCGTTTCTGAAATTTGCTTGAATCTTATAAAAGAAGGTACAGATTGTACTGAAATTGCCTCAAATATTCCTTAAAGTTAGATCTGTAAATATTGAGAACAGAGCTGGCATTGAGCATACCAAGGGATAAAATGTTTCTGTGGCAGTAAAATCAAAAGTCCTTTCAAGAACCTTGACTTCAGTTAGCAGATTGATGTAATTCTCACACTGAAGATGTAAGAGTAACAACCATTGGATGGATTGCATACTGCATATCTTAATAGCATGTGGTACTCTATGTGTAACAGTTGTCAAAGCCTTTAATTGTATAAAGTTTATTCAGTGAACCAAAAATGAAGTTGGCCTTCCTTTCATTTTCTGCTTGTAGATAATCTACACCTGAAAAAACTCTATTTCAAGGAACAAAATGAGGAGCCAAGAGGAAGAGGAGTCGTCGTCTCCTTGCTCTACGAGTGACAACAGCTTGTGTCTCACATCTACCAGTGTCGTCTTATTCCACAAATCTTTTCTTCCAGCCTTTCTGTCGCTTGTGTGGTCAGGACAGGCTTCACTTTGGAGAGGCTGGTGTGACAAATGGCATTGCTTGGTCTCTGCACCACTTTCTGGGGAGTGTCTCCCACAGGGGTGCTCCCTGCACAGTATTCTGAATTCATGGCAGAAGGTGCATCCACGCCACACAGTTGGCTTCCCCCTCCTGTCTGTATTCTCTGTTCTATTTCCTTACCTGCTTCTCCAGCCTTACATATTCCAGACACAATCAATTTCCCAGTTTGCTTTTAAAGTTCCGTGAACAGTAATATACTCGTTTAGGCTTCAGAGCCTGTGAATATCACCATGCTACTTCAGAGAGCACATACTCATTTTGCCTGTTTTGCAAATGAACAGATTATATTTCAACTATTAAACAGATTTCTAAAAATGTATTTTTGGTCTCTGTTTTTTTCTTTTTCAGAAGCAAGTTATTATTATATTTAGTATAGACTTTGCTTCTCCTCAGCCAGTGCTGGTACAACACTTGGTAATGATTTATAAATTGTTTTAAAAATTGGCAGGAATATAACACTGTTAAGAAATAACTGGGAACCTTCTGTACAATTCTTCTAGATGTGTCATGCTTTCATTTAAAAAGTCCATCTTTTGATGTATTTTTTTTTTAACCTGTGAAGCCCTATGCTTTGGAGGTGGCTAAGATAAACTTGGGAACTATAGGACTCTAAAAGACATTAATGAGACAATCTTGGTAGGCTTTAAGTCGTCATGCAAATATTTCAAACTAAAAGCTAGTCACAGTCTCTTGTCTCAATATTTGAGAGGGCTCTACTCTTCCCAAATATGTTGAGAAAATCTGTGGGATTTATACGTGCTTGTCATTTCCCTGAAATACGAGTTCCAGAATTCTGGTTTTTAGTCAACTAAACTGTATTAATTAGAAACAGCAACAACAAAACCTAGCATCAGAGCCAAAAAAAAACCACTTTAAAAACATAAGATGATGGTGTTTCATAGAGGAACAGATTTGAGCTTCCTGAGAGGGCTACTTTATGTAACAGTCAGAGTAAAATATGACTAAAGCTATGAAAAGTATCAGGACATTAGCCTTTTTAATGGAGCAAAATGGCAATGTAAAATGTCTTTTTCTGTCTCAGAGAGATGTCAAGTCACTTTAAAGCAGAATAGGTCAGCCTTGGAAAATGCATATTGGTAATTTTTCACTTGAACATTTGCATGCTGAAATTATATTCAAAATACACAACATGTTTTTTGCCAAGAAAATGACTCCACAGTATGGCCATCTGCAAAGCAGAAAATACTCTTGGACAGATTTGGAACTCAGCATGTGGTCCCTACTGCAGACAGCGCTGTAGCTAATTTTACAAGAAATCAAGATAACTCTACATTGATTTTCATCTGAGCCTAGCTAATGAAACAGCATGTGGCTTACAAACGTGTAATGTGTGTCTGTGTTGAATAACTTTCTTATTGGAAAGGAAGCAAAGGTACTTGCATCCAACGTTTCCAAAATCTGTGCAACTGTTTAGCCATGCAGATGTGTCGAGAACTTCTGCTTTTGCTTTCCTTGAAGAAGCGTTTGCAATGCACAAGTCAGGTAATGGCACTCTTGACCTAGCAGCAGTATTTATTTCTGAGCTTGATTTGTGGCTCAGCTGTTTGTGCTGCAGAAGCATTTGCAAATATGATTTGCTGCAAAAAAAAAAAAAAAAAAAAGCGCATAGGTCTGCCCTGTGCTTCCTGGCAATACAAGCTAGAGAGAAGGCTTTAGAATGGGTTTTCCACGTCACTAGGCTACCTGTGTAAAGGCCTATCTTCCCCTTCCCTCTCCCGTCCCTCACCAAATGAGATCCAGGAACCTTCCCCTGTGAAAAATGCATATCAGCGTGGTAGGAGATATTCAGCCATCCTTTTTCTTCTTGTTTTCATCAGCTACTTTGTAACTCCCAGGCAGGAAAATTACTGTGCCTTTTGTTGCAAGTACACAAAGAGGTGCTGTCAGGCTGCTCTGACCTTGCCTAGGCAGAATTGCTCTATGAGTATATTTTCTGAATTTCCCATTGTTTTCACCAAAAAGCATTTTTAGCTTAAACCCTGCAGTTGCTTGAGCACCTATTAGTATTCACAGAGTTTTAAAAAAACCAGAAAGAATCGTGAAATTCAAGTTCAGACATCTTGCCTTATCTGACACGTATCTCAACAAGATGCTGCTCTGGTCCTTTCCCTGCCCCCCTCCCCTTCCGTTCTTCCTGCAGACTTTGGGAACACTGAGTTAGGTAAAAGGGAGATACTTTAATAAAAGGAAGACAGGTAGTTGGAAAACCATCTATAGTGCTTTGTTACCACGTGAGAGGATGTATATCTACAGAGGCAGGGCGCACAAACGGTAACTGAGTCTGCCTCATCAGCCCTCAGCCTTGGGCTTCAGCCTTTTCAGCTGGTGCATTTCCTCTCGTACACTCAAGTGGCAGTTTTGATCAACAAGGTCCTTGAGTCAGATGGGTCTATTGAGTAATACACTTCATGTCTGATTATCAGGAGCTGGCAAGCAGAAGAGGTAGTAGAAAAACCACTACAAATCCCAGCACCGTACCAGAAAAATAACAAGCTTGTAAAGGTTTTCTTTGTCAGGTGTGGTGGCCTGAAACTTTCCTTTTCTTCCTACTTGCTTCATGTTGCTGCTAGGGAGAGAAAATGTTGAGGGCAAATAGAAAGGAAGTTACAGGTGAATTTATCTCTCAAGCACAATTCATATATCTGAAATATGAATTCTTTTTGTGAGAGGCAAAACCGGTGTGGGATCTCAATGTGCTAATCAGAGCACTGGAGGAGATGAAGAAGATGAAGTGCCAGTGATACTTTTGTGTCAGCAGCTTGCAGTCAAAATGCCTGGGAAGCTCAGACGCACAGGTGAAGAAAGAGTAATGGGGCTGAAAGAAGCAGTGGGCTGGGGACTGCCACAGGCCTGGACTTCTCACTCTGTTGCCTCTCAAGTATTTGGTTCAGTACAAGAAAGAGGTGGAAAACCCTAAGGTGTAGCTCAGAAGTAAGGCTGAGTGGATGGCTTTGTATGATATAATGCCTGTTTGCTTTTCCTGAGTCAAAGAAAAGCATTTTTGGTGGACAGTACTCTTTTTCCATGATTACATTTTCAGGATTAAACTATGTCTCAGGATCATGATTATCACTCTGTATGGTGCTTGCTGTGCTGTATTTCTAAGATGCGTCAGGGCTGCTGTTGTAAACCAAGCAACTTTTACTTGCTCTGTGAGAAAAGTTACTAGCTATGTTAACTAAAACATTCGTTTGGACTCAAAGAAGCATTGTGGTAAATGTAAGAACTAAATACAAGTTCTGTGAAAAGGAGTGCTGTAGTAGTTGAGATGGTCTCAGGGCATATGCAAGGCGCGGTTTGTATTGAGGAGCAGTTTTACTGGATGGGCAAGTGTATTTGGTGAAAAAAAAATAAAAAGACGACAAGCTGTGGAACAAACAAGCTCTCCTCTAGAGCTGAAGAAAAGATTGTGTGCCTGAAAACTTTTTTTGACAATTTTGTGCAGCAAGTCTCTCGTTGCTTCAGAATGACAAGACCTTAAACCTGCCTGTGCTACCCCCACAACCACCCCCACCCCCCAAAATAATGCAGTTCTTTCAAGTGATTCAAACTCTGAATAGGGCCCTATGTAAAAGCATGCAAGACATAACCATATAGTGATTACTGATTGCAGCTGGATAAATCTCTGACATTTGCTGAGGCACTGTATGTTGAATGCTGATATGTATGAACATGTCTACATTTCTCTCCTGACTCACTTGTTCATCCTGTGCAGTCATGTAACGTGTAGTTGAAATATCATATCATCCTGCACACAGCATAAAATTAAAATCTTTTATGTTTTTATCAAGGTGATGTTTCATGGCTTTGATTATATTGACTGTCTTGTGTCTGTTCATTTTTTCCCTTTCTGCTTGTGGTGTTTTGGGCTTTTCTTTGTCAGTTTTTTTCATAAAATACATGTTATTTGTGTGGTTTTAGGTCTAAGTATAATGTGTGATTTGTCTCAATTCATATTTAAAACAGTTAAACAAGGTTTGGAGTCGTCTTTACTTGTCCCTGTGTGACTCTTCTGTCTTACAGTATCAATCTAACAGATCTATTGCAGCTTTGTAGCCGATAGTCATGAGGAGGTTTCTGCATGCATGGTACCAAATTCTAAATACTGACTAAGTTGACTTTCAGATAATAGTTTGTTAAATACTGAAAATGTCTGTAAGATTTGTTTCTAATAGCATGATTTCAAGAGGTTTTGTAGTATACAGTTACTCTTCTCCTATGAGAAAGTATGAATTAAAGTTAATTTTCAATATGTAGTTTTTTCGTTCAACCTGAGTGTGATGTGAAGAATGAAGTAACATTAGAAAACTGAAGCAAAATGTTAATCACATTAGTTTTGCTTGCAGTATAGAAGTAGACCACAAATAAATTATTCAGATTGTACTGAACAAATATAAATTAAAATTTTGTACATCGTGTGTATTGTATACAATATGCATATTACCAGGAATTTTTTAGCATTCTGACATTATCTAAAGCCAAGGGTTTTTTCTGTGACTGGAAAAGTGCATCATATTGTACTGAGAAAAATGACAGTTACTACCCCTTACAGGAAAGATTTAAATAAAGATGATTAAATGTTGATTATTGTTTATTAAAGACCATGTCTTATGATCAGATTCCTCATGCCTTAATAAGGCACAAAAATGAGACTTGGAAGAAAATATTAAGATAAATATTCTAATTTGCATTAAGAAAAGGTCTTTTTAATAATGTGAGAAAACATTTTTATCTTTTGTGGTTGTTGAGATACCTTTCTTTACACTCACATTGACTATTTACTGTCTTCTGCTTCACACTGAAGTAATCTAATTTGAATGGCATCTGTTTTAGCTGTGAGAAGAGAGCTAACTGACCTGCTTACTATCTTCATTTGTGAACAGAAATACGGTCTGAAGCTGTTCTCTCCCAGTGTTTCACACATTCATTTGCCATAAAGCTTTTTTCTATCTCTTCAGGGAAGCGATCAGTCGTGTTTGTGAAGCCGTGCCTGGTGCCAAAGGAGCCTTCAAGAAACGAAAGGTATTTGTCTTTTCTTGTAGTGCAGTTGACTGTATTTTCCTAGTTCAACAGAGGAGACCAGTCACAGCAGGCAGGTGACTTTACAGCAGCTTCAAGAATTGAAGATCATTAATAATTTACAATATTGGCTGTTTTCACCCACTGTATGTTGCTTCTTGCCCTTTTGATCAGGATCTGCTTTTATAGACGTCTAGAAGTATGGGTACACCTAGGAAAAATATTATGGCTTGCCTTTATGTTCCTGCTGTAGAAATCCTCTCCTTTTTCTTTCTTTCGTAGATTGCAGGTGGAATGTTTGAAACAAACAAAAAGGGGTGCCTTTTCATAAATTGCATGAGTAAATTGTGGAAATAGGTGCTGGAAGCTGTTGCAGCCAAAAATATACACTGTTCTGAAAGTGATTAGATCTGCTGTTAGAGCACAGCTCTACTGATGGCAACTAAAAAGTTTGGAAATCACTGATCTCTGGAAATGGAGGGAACATACCAGGTGATCCTCTTGTTCTCTGCCTTCTTTCCATAAACACCTGTGGCCAGTACTCAGTGGCCAGTGCTCAGTGGCCAGCACGGATGATGGATCCAGTGCACATTGGTCTGACATGTTTATGACCATGTTTTTATTCTTATTTGTGTGGTAGAAGTTAGGATCTGCAGGCAAGGAGTGGAGGAAGCCTTGTCTCAACTCCTGCACTGCCTGCTTTTCCAGGCACCTGCTAGATAGCTAGGATTTAATGATAACTCCAAGAGAATGAGCATAGGAGGCACTTAGTTATAGCGTCTGTATGTGTTGCTGGGTTCTGAATGAGAACAGGCAGGTGAAGGAAAAATCTGCCTCCTTCTCCAACTCCTTCAGCATCTGACAGAATCCCAGCAGAAAAGGATGTGATGAAATGCCACTTGTTTGCAGTGGAAAATCTTCCCCTGGTAAAATAAAGCATATGTGACAACATATGCCACAGCATAATTGGAAACTGCCTCAGAAACTAAGGTTGTGGCTTTCTCCACCACCAAATTTATCTCATTGGCATTTCTAGGTTCTCTGGCTTTTGTTTTGAAACCAGGAAGTAACAAGAAAATATCTCTTTCTTTGGAAAGCAAAGTGACACAAAATATTAACCAAAATGTAGGTTAAACAGCGTCCTATGTGCCTAGTGAGACACCTTGCTGTATTAGGAGGTCTAAAAGCAACGTTGCTAACCTATTATTGACAAGAAATAGTGTTTTTGAAGTAAATGTACTGGCTGAGAAAAAAATTTCAGATACACATTAGACGAATATCTTTTGCCAGTCTGTGCTTCCATGATGATTTCTGTCTCTAGTGGCTTATGAATTTGGTTAGGGTGACATGTACTCCTTGAGGTCAAATTTTCACACTTTATGCACACTGTGGGCAGCCGATCCTTAGGCATGAGCTGAGAATCATGAAGGTTTAAGCTTGTTTTAAAGAGAAGCTAATGAAGCACTGGCTCTGTAACACGACAAAGTTGAAATAGTGCAGCATAATTGTTACATAAGAGCAGTATATAGGTAGCGTATTTTTAATCAATTAAACAGAAGGAAAAGGAGCTAAAATGGAATATATATGTAAGTAGTAAAGAAGCATAAGTGCGCCCATCCTGCTACAGACAAAACTTTCCAAACTTTCAGGCAGCCTGGGGCAAATGCAAATAAACTGGCAAAAAAACCACTGTCTCCAGTGTCAGCTTTGCTTTTATATCCTGATGACCAGCAGAAGTATTGTCCAGTGCCAGTACAGCCGGTGGAAGGACTTGGTCTGTTACTGCTGGGCAGCCCGATTATTTACAGGCTGTGGCTACCCAACTGAGGCTGCTCTCATGCAGCTATGTCAAAAGTGAGAAGCTTGTACATTTTGCTCTGGCAGGATAACTTGTATTGCTACAAAACCTTCCAAGATCTAGTGAAAAGCCTACAAAAGTTATTATTATTATTACATCCCTATCATTACATTCCAGCACTTTGTGCTTACTCTTTGAGTTAGGAGTAATTTTTAGCTGCATGTTGTAACCTCGCATACAGAGGTTTTAGTCTACATGTGGCATTCTACCTAGTGCTGACAACTCTTGTACAACGTAATGATGCTGTATCCTTTTTTGAGAGCATCCCATCATTATTACTGGAGTCCCACCTTCCATGTGAGAAGGGGGTAGAGCAGTCAGTAGATGCAGAACAAAAACCAGATTTCTTTTCTAGAGTTGAAGCTGTTTTCACAGAATAAGAACATGCCATTTTAAGATACTGACTTGAAGTATTCATCTTAGTCTGCTCACTTGGTCCCTGAGACTTCGTCTTCATGGGTGAAGATGAGATTTTGCTATCTTGGAAAAATCTATTTTGTTAGGTCAAGAGTGCATGTATGCCTGCCTAGCTATTTTTAGCAGTAGTAGTAATATTATAAATCTGTCTCCAGAGGAAAACAGCTGTTGCAATTAAGTGATCTTTGAAAAGTCATCAACTTTTTAGAAACCCTTAAGATTACAGCTAACCCTGCATACAATGAAAGTCATCCCTAATAAACAGAGAACAAAAATGTGCTTTTCCCCACCCCTTGCAGCCACCAAGCAAAGTTCTTTCTAGCATCTTGGGAAAGAGCAATCTTCAGTTTGCAGGAATGAGCATAATGCTGAATATCTCCACCACCAGCTTAAACCTAATGACTCCTGATACAAAACAGGTAAGCATAACTGCCATATTAATTTGTGAAGCTTTTGATAACAGCCTACTGCACAATGATTTGCTGTCTGCCAAAATACTCAGTTCCTCAAAGCTATTATTCCTCAATAATTTTTATAAAGGGAATGAAAACAGGGTATAAAGCATATTAGGAGTCATAATTTATTCCAGTATTTGACACAGCTTTGATGAATTAATTTCTTCTTGCCATGTTTCAGGTAGATCAGTTTTGTTTTTAAATGACCTATGACATGAAATGGCATTTTCCAGTCGTGGGAGTTCTTGTTGGGTACAATTACAAACTTTCAGAGCATTAAAAGGGATCCATTTGGGATAAGTGACTAAAGAACTGAAAGCACATCCCCAGATTTTGTTGTCTCCCATTTAGAGCCTCAAAGAGCAATCTCTTCCTGAGGCACTGCTAAAAATAAAGCCTCAGGGGTTTAGCAGTGCACTGAAATGCCAGTCTTTTAGGGAGACAAGGCAGCGTTTTTCAAGCAGACCATTTCTTCTTCATTGTGCTGAAGGTACAGACCGACTTTAGGGAATCACTGCAGTAGATTGTGAATGATGTACGAGATGAGAAAAATCCCTGCTCAGGGTATATGTAAAGAGAAAGCAGGCAGACATGCATAGTCACTGCTGTGCTATTTGCTGTGAGCCACACAGGGCACTCAACTTTTTGCCCAGATACAACTAGAGAGAAAAAAATAAAATTCCTGCAACATCAGGATTAAAGAATAAGAGATAATACATACATTTTCTGTTGAAACCTTGTTATTATGATTTCACTGATTTATCTTCATTCTTATCCTAATTTGGAAAAAACATAATATTCTGCAGTGAGCACTGAGACTGTGGGAGCAGCTTAACAGTAGTTGCAGTAGTTTGGAGCACAGTGGTTCTTTTCCTAACGACACTTACCCCCAGCCAGAAGCATGGGAACATGATGTTCATTAGAGCTACAAGAAAATTGTCAGACCCTGAAAGGCGCCTTGTCTTCAGCTGACATCTGGGTAGAAATGGAGTTAAAATAGTTTTAGCCCAGGGAAGAATCCTTGCCCAGATGCTTTGCCTTTTTTCTTTTTTTTTCTTTTTTTTCTGAGGTGACAAAACTGTTTATCTTACTCTCACATCATTCTTTTTGAGATAGACTTGGTCTGGGTGCTGCAAGCCTGCGAAATACCTGGTTTCTCAGAGATCCCCAATCTGTCTGTGATCTCCCTTGTTTCTGGCTTGCGCTAAGCATTCAGTTTGGAAATAAGCTTGGCCCAGCAGCTTTGCCCTTTGAGGCCCCACCCTGGAAAATGCCTGTGAACTTCTATAACAATCTTTTTTTCCCAGAGGAGCTGTCAGGCAAGAAAAGACATGACAGTGTTATTAGCCCCTGAGGTACCGTGAAAGCAATTGCATGTGTCCCTGCACAACAGTTTTGCAAACACATCAAGTGGGGATGAGTGGAAGATGACTTCCTGGTTTGCGTATTTTTTATTTGTTTTTAAATTTGTTTAAAATGCAGACTGAAATGCCAATGTTAGTGAATGGTTTTGTTTTAAGCAGTGCAAGGCGTTGGTAACTTACTATGCCTCGTTTCAATAATTTGATATTGAAGGAGTGAGGCGAATAACCCTACCTAAAATTAAACTGAATTGTTTAGCTGTGGCATTTTAAAAAAAACCAAACCAAAACTCAAGAAGAAGCAGTGGCTGACTTGAACTGATCTTTTCAAGCATTTTTCAATTTTCTTCAAATTTGGAAAAAACAAATTTTGAAGCAATTTAAAAGAATTTTTGGGTTTTTATGATGCTGAACTGAAAGACTGGGTTATTTGTGCATTTCAAGATAGTGACAATATTAAATGTGTAATAAATTTTCATTGGTTTGTCTCTATTGTTAAGATCACTTCTTTATGGGGAAAAAAGAGAAGGAAATACTCACTGATGCATAAAGGAACAGTGGTTCACCACTGAACACCTAAAAATTAACCACATTTTCAGAGACTCCTGTGGGCCAAGTGCCCTGGCCCTCCTGTGGGCCAAAATAAAGCACTTTACATGAAAGACACACTACAGCTAATTGTCAATGCTCTCTGGCTTAGCGAAGCATCAAGATCCAGAGAAACTCATGTTAGGCTTTTTTTCTTTCCAAGGAAGATAGTTGATAGTTTGGATCTTCAGGATGCAGGACAGGGAAAGCTGTCCAGAGAGTATCTTTTTAGCCTCGTGGTTTTTTTCAAAACAGTTTTCGGAAGCATGTAGTGCCCTCTTCAAAGTGAGCAATTAAGATCCAAATTACTATTATCAAATAGTCAGAGGCACTAAATAAGGGGCCTGTCCAACACCAGACAAATTCCTTGACATGGTTTCTGTGACTCAAATGGTCAAGTGAAATTTTCTTTCAAATGACCTTTTATTTCTTAGTTGTTACATGGTTTCGGTATTAAAAGATTTCATAAGTTAGATCTCAGAATAGCAATGGGGCAGGGCTGTTCTCCTTGTATGAAAGGTTTGTGACAATTTGTCTCTTCCCAGAGAAATATCATCTTAGTTCAAATTGTACATAAGCAAATTGAATTTGGAATGCCCTAGTGTATGCCTAAGATTTTGTCCACAATGCCATATTGCAGCTAGATTCAAAATTCTGTTTGCGGATTGCAAACATCTTGGTGTTTTAAACATAAAATGATGCAGTAGGTACTGGAATCAATATTAGGATTCTTAAATGGGGTGCAGATTGGCATGATCCTATTGATTTCATCAGAGTTAGCATCAGCAGAAAAGTATTTTGAGTAACAGGATCCTTTGCTCCATTCATCATTATCTGTAATAAAGAAAGTGAACTTTAGCAGATTAAAAATTCTCCAAAGATACTGTATGACAGATCTATATGATTTACTGGAGTTCTGAGCACATTTAGCAATTTTGGCCTCTAGGTTTTAAAGAACACCAAAATAGTTGCATTCATCCTTAAGTTTGCTTATATTATCATGATACTTTTTGTGTACCTTGTAGTTGAAATGCAGAGGTCATTTTGCTCTTGGCTTTGGATTTCTGCCCCAACACAAAACAAAAAAGTAATCAGAAGGGTAAAGTGTAAGAAAACCTACTGACTCACACTTATTCTTTCTGATCCGTACAGATCATAGCAAATCACCATATGCAATCTATTTCCTTTGCGTCTGGAGGTGATCCGGTAAGCTTTCCACCACATAGATATTGCTTTATGAGGACTGTGTGACAAAATTTATTGCGTAGCTTACTGGAAGAAAAATATAACCACAATAGCTCATGTTTCTGTTTCATAAATTCTTCTTGTTGTTGCCGTCAAACTCTTTTTGAGGGAAACCACTGACAAGCAGTCATAAATCTTCCTTTTTGAATGATTGAAACAAAAATGTATCAAAGGGCTGTAAGAATTCATATAATAACTGGTAAGTAGGACTCTATTTTTCAGAGTAATGCAGTATAGTTGTATGGCTACCCTGTGAATTTTTGTCCTCACTGTATTTATTTTGTATTTTTTACAGTAGTAGACTGTGTTGCAGTTTTATTTATAGCAATGGATGTATTCTTTTTTTCTTCTCATCTTTAAGTGTGCATTGAGAAGACTGTGCTAAATAGTGCCTTCAGATGTATTTGCTACACTCATGCAGCTTGAAGGTAGGCTTTCAGGAGAAGCCCAGATCTTTTCTTCTAGTTTTGAAAAGCTTTAAGACACACCTATAGATTTGGTTCATTTAGATTAAAGGACAGACTCCTGTTAGTTGCACTGTTCTGCCTTTCTCTCCATCATATGATTATCTCTTATTTGGCAATCGTGTACTACAGGTAGGGTCATTTTTAACCTGAGTTAATTCTCTCAGTTCAACTCGATTGAGTTGAAGCAGTTGAAGTTATTGGGACTCTCTCTGTTCATTTCACTATATCCTCAGAAAACATAAGAGCAAACTTCAGTCTTGCTATAGTTCTGCTGAGGTCAGTTCAGTTCCAGAAGGGAAAAGAACACCGTATCGTAATAACTTCGGGAGCAAAAAATGGATCAACAGCAGCTTTGAAATACAGCAGATTGCAACGGATGCTGTAAATGAACAATTCCTGAAGTGGGCAGAGGAGTGATTAGCACAGTTCGCTGCCTCCATAAGAAGATTCTTCACTCCCCATCTGCCATCCCAAATGCTAAGTCCTGGAAACACCATTGCACACTGCCCACTGATAGAGTGATTTACCAGGAAAGAGGAGAGAAGCAGCAGTAGAGAATGGATTTGGAGTAAATAAGCCCTTCCAAATGTTTGGGAGAGATAAAAATCTTGCTACTGAGTCAGTGAGCTACCAGGTATGAGTATCTAATGAAGTTCTACAGGCTTGTCTCATTGGGCTAGTATATGGCACAACTTTAAATCAAAAGCTTGTTCATAGACCAGGTGGTTCCTTTATCCTGCACTTGAAAGAAGACAAGATGCAAGGATGTGATTTAAGTCATAGCTCTATTAACCCATCTGAGTGTCATCCAGACATAACTTTCATCAGCCTTTATTGTTTTCTACTTGGTAGAGGACTAGCACTACCAAACCATATCCCCCCAAACACATCTCCTCATATGAGGTTTAAAATGGATCCAGAAAGGCCATATTGAACTAGGATCACACCTCTTTGCTCGTGTTTCTTAAGGAAATACTCGCCTTATTTTGAAGTTTGAAGTTTGATTTATTTAGAACCAAGACTGCTTTCACTTCTCACCCTGTCTACTTTTCTACTTTGGATATCTGCCACACATTCACACCAGCAATTAGCTTTGCAACTTTCCTCCCACTCTCTGAGCATTAATTACCTTCAGCATTCAAAATATATCCGCTGGAGAAGTGCTCCACAGAGAACTTTGAGAACAACTTGAGTACAATATATATTCTTGCAATATTCGCCTTTACAATGAGACACATAGTTTCTGGCTGTGTCAGTACATGGGAGCTTAAAAATCTCTCCACCAAATCCTTTTACACATCATTTCAGAATCATTTTTATTTCGCTTCCAGGAGTGTGTTTCAGATCTGCTTTAGCTCTCTCCAGCACCTTCTTGTGTTACACTAAACAATTTTCTTCCACAGTCATTTCAGGTGGCTGTTTCCAGACATCTGTTTTTCGAGATGCCTGCTGACATTTCGGAGAGGCAGATCTCATAAGGTCTAATAAGGCAGGTCTCTCAGAGGTCCCTGAAGGCAGTAGTTTTTCAGTTTCAGCCCTGCCTCCAAATTTTAACACTGCAATGCAATTTCTTTGAGGTGAAAATTATAGCTCATTCATACTTGTCTTCAGTTCTTGAATGTCAGCGACCACTTTGCTGCACCAGTCCAGCACTGTATAGCCTTTTGATGGGAGTCTTCTAATTTAGCCACTGTGAAACGTGCCCACCTTAGGTCCTTAATGGTTTGTCATAGTCAGCTTGAATCTGAAAGCTTTAGATGAAATAAAGACTCAGTGGTTTCAGTCTCTCACACCCACACTAGCTATGAGGAAGATCTATGATTTACTCAGGCATAAAAGTATCCATTAGCTGTGTCTGTACTAGTAAATAAAAGTATCTGTGGCCTGTTTGCTGCCCCAGAAGCTAAATAGCACAGTGCCATTTGAATCCACACATTCACTCTATTCCCTCACAGTGGTCTTTCGGGATTGATGCCCAGCATGTGCTTGTCACTCACAGAGTTTCAGAGCACAGTGTGGGAAACCAGCACAGGCAGGCAAAGGAGAGTAGCAACAATTAAATGGTACGAACAACTGCGGGACAGCTCTCAGGTCTCTACCTTGCCTTTGTTTTATTTTCTGCTATAGACAGCCAGTTTTCTCATCCTCTTACTTGTTGATATGCATCATTACTTCCACTCAAGCCCAGAAACTTCGTCACTGGCGCTTAAGAAATTACTGGACAAAATTCTGGGGCTATTCTTTGTTGCTCTGCTTCTTTTTTTTACAGACTAACCTAATTTCTGCTGTGTCTGAGTGCCTTCCAACACTGTATTAAGTGATATGGCTACACATCTGTCACCAGAACCACAAATGTACTTCATCATTTCCCTTGTCCTCTCCTTAGGAAGGAAATTGTATAGACAAGCAGACAGTGATTTGGTTTGGGTGGTGGGTGGTGGTGGTGTGTGCTTCTATTAAAGAAAGCAAGGCTTTTTTAACTGAAAATTGATGTTTGTTACGACATTGCGTCTTGACGCAATTGTCAATTGCCTTGGATCAGTCACATGAAAAGGCTTTGGGCAGACTTAAGGAGCCAGCTGTAGTGTATCCCATATATACCTCAGTGAGGTTTAGTTTTACCTGACTAGCCAGGTATATCAGGAAATACTGAATCGAATCAGGGCTTCCTGACTGCATCAAGGACATAGAGAATTTTCCAGATATGCCAGCAGGCCTCATGTTTCCCGGAAGTACTGGCATTTCTGCTTCATCTGCACAATGACAAAAGTCCGTACCGTTTGCACACAGGACTGTGAAGGTGGCAGGAGGGCAAGCAAAAAATCCCCCAAGAAGATGTCAGCCTGGTCTTGCCACCTCGCATGTTGCAGTCGGGATGGCTGTGAGCAGCCCATGGGCTGTGGGAGAGCATCCTGGGACACTGCTTATCACAGCCAAGCAGTGGCTGAGCACCTCCGTGCTCCGTGGCACTCTAGTAAGTAAAGTGAACACACCTGCTTGTCACACATGAACAAACCATTGCTTAGGATTTCTGGGGAGCAGGGCTATTAGTCCCACTGTTTCTACCACAGACCCAGTTTATTATTCATGTTAAGTGCAAAAATATCTAGGTAGTTTGAAGATGAGCACTTGTAATTCTACTCCTTTCTAAATCAGGACTGATCAAAATCCTACTAAATTTGTTTAGTAGATTTTCAAAGGCCTTTTAAGAGATTTTTAAGTTCTGCTGGAGTACATTACACTCTGGAGAAAGCAAAGTGGTGAGGTGAGTACCAGAATCTGTAAACACTTTTGTGAGGTTTAATAGTAAACAACTGTTGCGTAAAACATGTCATTTGAGCGTCTACCCACAGGAACATACAAACTCTGGATTGTGATCTTTAGCTATGACCAGAGTAAAGTTTTTTTGCACTCATTGTAGATATCTTAATTTTTTTACAGGATACAACTGACTATGTTGCATATGTAGCTAAGGATCCTGTTAATCGGAGAGGTAAGTTAGAAATATCTATTTGGCATCTTTTTCCCTTTGAGAAACATGAATTATTGATGGTATAATTAATCTGATTTTTTTTCCCCGGCAAAAGAAAAATGCAGCTTAATAAAAAGATTTCCTTTGACAGAGTCATGCAAAGATTGTGTAGCAAAAAGGAACAAGTTGGTTGTCAAACTTGGAACAGGTCTTGCCTGCCGGTATTTCATCCCCAAATATCACTGTGATTCTCTTAATCTCTTAAATCAAATGCTTGCCTTACTTGGTTGTGTGAGCTTCCAGGCAACAGCTAATTCTTACCTACACCCAATCACTATGCAAGAACTAGGCAGTCCTCTGATTAAGCCATCTGATGACACAGCTGAATGTGTTAGGTCTTCTCAGAACAGGCAGAATCAGATTTTTTTGCCAAATAGTGAGCTTTTGAGCCAGCTTGCTGGGGGCTGTAATCAGTCAGGAATAGGGAACCTTATATTGATTGTCTTCAAAGGCTAAGATCCAGTTCAGATTCTCAAAAATAAAAGTAAGTAAGTTATAAAAAGGGTAAATTACAGTCTGAAATAATAGATACATGCAGCATTCAATGCAGAAAGCGTCACTAGGTCCTAATGCTAGATACAAAGTATTGTATAATGTATCTGAGAATCTATTTATTATTCATAGATTCATAGGGAAATAAAATTCCAACTCCAAAAAAAGGCTCAAGCACTTCCAACAGGATTTCTACAGAATTCACTTTAACTCCAAAATGGCAACTCTGCAAACCCTGAGCTGCCATCTTGCCATGAGCACAACTAAATTACTAGCTTCCATATTTTCTCACCTTTAATGATTTTAGGTACCTTAACAATCTGTGCTGTCCATGGGCAGAGATGCCCAGACTTGAGAGCATTAGCTCATAGATAATATCTGCAGTAAACACACTAATATGCTGAAAAACCTAGAAGACTTACGGGGAGTGGGAGACTGGGAGGCAGCCCAGTTCTTTGCTGTGCTTTTTATGTTGCAACATCATGTGCAGAGCTGCTCTCCACACTAACTGCTTTAGCAGCACCCTCCTGCTAAACCGGAGACTGATTTACTTGTTCTGAGAGATCTCAGTGGCAATGTATGGAAATAGCATTGCATACCAGATGTTTGCACTGTAGGGTTTGGAGGAGCCCTGTGCTCTTCTTTCTGTTCTTGTGTGAACAAATTTTGTACAAAAACAGTTTCATGGACTCTGTTCCTTATATCTAAGTGGAATGTGTTTAGTCTTAGCTTTCTGTCACTGTTCCTTGTTAACCTAGATGCTCCTAGACTGAGGAGTCATCTAGGCATCCGGTCTTGCTTTCCTGTGGTGTATTTAGTTCAAGTGATTTCTCAGTTTTCTTTAGGAAAAGTTTGACAGAGTGAACTCTGTAGGTCCCCAACTGCAGTTTATGTCCTCCATGCTTCAGACTATTTCTATTACTCCTTCTTTCATTTTTTTTCTGCATTGTTTTAAAAAGATAGATGATGCCTGTTATTGCTTGGAGTAATCTAGTATTGATGTCAGCAATCGCAGAGGCTGCAGCTTCCTATTCTTACTTGCTTTTGTCCTCATCATTAGCAGGTTTCTCCTAAGCACCTCTTGCTGAACTAAAGCACTGTTATCTCATGTGAAATTCTTTTGTGCTGTGATCTGGAAGCCTTCTGTGTAACAGCTTTCCATGGGAGCTTTCCCCAATTGTGTGTGTACATCAGTCATTTGCAGATCAGTGACTTTGTATGTGACCAGTGTTAAAACGTATTTTTTTTTTACAAGGTCTATTTTACCAAGGGTTCTGGATTGCCCTCTTTCACCATCACTGTACATTCTGTCATTTTTTGTGTTATCTGCAAATTACTTTAGAAGCGGCTTTGAATTTACTTCTGTATCTAGTGAAAATGTTTGTTACTGCTGATGTCACTGACACTAGCACCAGTGCTGTAAAATAGCTTTCACTTGCATATTAGACTCATTTCTTCCCAAGGATGGAAGGGGTTCCTTCATGCTTTATACTCTGGATCTAGCAAGAAAAAGGCTGCCTGTCTTCCACTGTAACATTCACAAGAAATCATCTCTGTGTGAGCCAAAGCTTCTCATCCTTTTACAAGAAGCACATCTCCTACCTGCTGAAAGTCCATTCACGTATCCAAGGAAACAGGTTACTCATTATGTCACCTACGGAAACTACTTAATGACTCATGCTTCATTTCAGCTCCAGAAAGGTTTAGCAGTGAGCAGTGTAGCCTCTAAATCCTCACCCTAGTTATAGAGTGCAAAAATTACAGCTTTGCAGTTAGTAGCCTAACTACTTTTGGTCCATGTTCATGAAGATAAGTCTGTACTTTAGCTGGAGGCTGATCACTGCCACCAGCAGTGGTGCAGGGAGGGGTAAACAGCAAATACCCTGCTGCTAGCCAGGGATCATAGAATCATAGAGCCATGCAATGTGTTGGGCTGGAAGGATGTCTGCCTCTGTCTCTGAACACATGGGGGTCCTGTTTTTGGCTGCTGAATCCACTTTCAGCATGTAGCTGAGGACATTTCCCCTGGGTCAGGCATTGCCTCAGCATGCTGGCCAGCATAGCTGATGTTCTAAAATGAGAAGAGAGCATCACTGGATCTGTTTAGCAGGGCAGCACAGTGACTGGTGCCGTCCTATGCTGCGTGAGGTGCTGCTGCTGTGGAGGAAGAGGCAGTTTGGTGTCCTGGTCATTCCATACCTGCATAACTGCAGGTTTCTTGGCCTTTAATTCTGGACTCTTCAGAATTCTGTCCAGCAGATCAGCCTCTGAGAAGTCACTGCCAAACCTCCTTTGTCTGTCTACATTGCTTTAACTGAAATTATGTCACACAAATATCTTGCTCAACCCTTATTTTTAGGATATTGACATTCAAAGCTCTTGATTCCTCTGAGGTGGACATTGTATTAAGTACAGTTTTTCATCTGAAGAATTTACTAATTCAGACATGTTCAGGTTATTAAAGCATTCAGGAGTGATAGAAATTAATAATTTTGAAAAATGTCCGACTGTACTGCAGCAAGACTTGAAAAATCGGTTTCACATCCAATACAGGCTCCAGCCAGTAGCAGGGCTCTTCTGAATAACAGTGAAGTGTTGTTCAATCAGATCTTTAGCCCTGAGCTCTTAACACCCATCTGTGTTCCTGTCGTTAGGTGAAATCTTTGTGAGTTCACCTGTTTATGTTGTCACACAAGATGACACCTCTCAGCCACTCTCTGCCTTAAAACCAGGATGGATTTGGCTGCTCAGGCAGCTGATAAAGGTTTCTGAGTTTCCCACAAGATGAGAGCTTGTGTTGCCAACCTCTCTCTTTACTGCCTCTGTCACAGGGGATTCAGAGAGGTGGCACGTGGGGGTTAAGCAGGATCCCGGCTCTGTGCTCACCACTGATCCAGCAGTTTGCTGTGAGTGTCTCCACACAGACAAGCAGGAAAATGTACCAATATCTGTATTACTGGAATCAGATCAGTGCCCAGGATCTAGGAAGCATCCTAGTTACTGCTCCTCCCTCAGCCTGTAAATTGGAAAATTCTGAAAACTCAAGGGAAGTGAACAGCTTGCAAACATGGTGTGGTTAGACATAAAAATGAAGTGGTAATAAAATTGAATAAAGCAAGAAAAGCTTTTTTTTTTTTGTTACCACCTACTAGTATTTTTAGAATATCAACTTAAAGCTTAGTATCCTCATATAATCTATTGTATTCAGGTGATATTTTATGAGATTTCCTGTCTTTATGACTTGTTTAAATTGTGCAACTGATTTGTGGTCTTGCCTATTGCAGTTACACATGAGAGCAATTTTATTTAAGCTTTAGAAGACCCTGTTGCCTGAAATTCACTCTTCCAGAATGGGGTTTTACTGGAATATTCACACCATGAATAGAGTAACTATGCCTGACACACAGGTGTTTTGTCATAGGTCAGTGCATCTCACCATAACATAAACAATGTGTGTGTATCAATTTTTTTTTTCATTTAGCTTGTCATATACTGGAATGCAGTGATGGCCTGGCCCAAGATGTCATCAGCACCATAGGGCAAGCATTTGAACTTCGATTTAAGCAATACTTGCGATGTCCCTCTAAGATTCCTACTTTCCATGATAGGTGAGTATGACTGCTAAATGATCTTCCTTAGCTTTGTATTTACATAATAAAATGTACTGTGGACAAAGCTGCTGGAAGGAGACAGCATTAAATAGTTTCAAAAGAGATTTCTGCTGAATTAGCAAATGAGGGTTTGCCTAATGAGTGTGAAAGGAGCACAGTCATTTTAAAAGAATGGACTAAATATGGATTTCACATTGAACTTTTTGAAATTATCATCCCTTTACTGTTGTAGTTAGTAGGCAGTGTTGAACGGCCAAGAATGTGTGTTGTGGCATTTTCTCATCGTTACTCATAGCAGCTCTGTCAATTTAGATGAAGTGAGCTAGAGTTGCTGGGCTTCCAAACTGGCTAGTGATGTTTCACTATTTCTAATGTTAGGATGAAGTTTTTAGGAATGTGTTGTATTATACAGGAGCTTTGACTGCATTGTTCTCTGGAGGATACAGAATCTGTCTGCTTGTATATGTTTAAAAGGCTGGGATACAGCATTCTATTTTCTTTGGTGAGCTGTGTTTTTGACATGGATTGCTGTATGCTTTCTACCATTAGTGTAAATACCAGTGAGCTGGTACCCTGTGTAATCTCTTAGATTAAAATGAGGGTATAGTATGCTGCTATCCCAATCTGGAAGCATTCTGTACTCACTTTAGATTTGTGTAAATGACTGTTAAATGTAGACTGAAAACGATAGATCCAATCTCTTGACTATGAAGTTCTCCCAGATTTAGATTGGTGATAGAGCAGCCATAATTAAAGTTTTAGGGCTTAGTCAGTCAATCAGGTAATAATATGCCACTGTAGGTTTAAATAAATTTGTTTGTTAATGCCTTCTATAATGGTCTTTAAAGTTAAGCAAAAACATCTTTCACACAGCATAAAGAATTTCATCCATTGCAAGGAGGTTTAGATTACTTTGTCTAAACAGGGAAGGTCTAGTGTGTGATCCGTCATTGCTTCCTGATTTACAATGGTGGCTGAGTTGTCAAAATATTATGCAATAGTGATCCCCTGATGGGCAGTCTTAAGTATCTGTAAGTGCTTTGGAAGCAAGGGGCAAAATAGAGCACTCACTTTCTTACAGGATGCAGAGCTTTGATGAGCCATGGATGGAGGAAGATAATGAGGCAACAGAACATCCCTATTACAACAACATCCCAAATAAAATGCCCCCCTCCGGCGGCTTCATTGATGCCAGGCTGAAAGCAAGACTTCCCCCTGCTGCAGATACAGCTCAGGTAAGTGCAAAGGCATCTTTGCCTCCCTGCTGATGGATAAGAAATTTTTACACGAGTGTATTTTAAGATGCATACATTGGGACCCTTTATAGCTCACAGCCCTTCGTGTGTGGCGAGCTTCCTTTTGAATGGACACTGAAGATCTAGGGGCTAGAAATTCAGCAGGTTCAAAATGAAAGGGGGTGAGTTCTTCATGGAATTAAAAGATTACACAGGTTCAAGAACAAGAAATGCACTAAATGTTACTACATTTGTAGAAACTGTGTCTGCTTCAGAGGTTATCAAACAGTGCACTCTAACTGGGAAAGATTTGAAGCAGAATAAAGAATCTCATGCAGCCATTACTAACAGTTCATTATGTTAGTAACTCAGTGATCAGTACTCATCTGGGTTTCTAGGTAGGTTTTCTACCTCACGTTGAACACAGGTCAGCTTGGATATTTCTACTAGCATTGCTGTCAAAAGTTCAACTGCAGTATTAGTGTAGGCAGCTAAGAGGAGTTTTCAGATCCAGCACAACTCTGCCTAAATCCAGAGAGGCCTTCTCTGTAGGCAACACCCTTCCTTCAGTACCTGAGTGTGTCCCCTGGTACCAATGTGAGTCTTGCAGCTCATGCTTCAGAAGGGGCAGGGAGTGTCTTCTGCTCCCGCTTGTATTTCTGTGGAACATTTTGTCAGGACTCGCTGTGTGAAGACAAAAATGTACTAGAGGAGATGATGCAACATTTGGCATTGTGGGGGTTAATAAAAGCAGGAAGCACGGAAGTTTCTATGAAGGTCACCGGTAGTATCTTACTCCTACACAAGTGCATTTGTGAGATACATATTCTGACACCACGATGAATCGGAAATGAAGAGTGGGAGTACACAGAATACAGCCAAGGAAATTGTCAGAGCCACTCATAACATATCTGAGCATTTTGAAGGTAATTGAAAATTTCTTTGCACATGTGTCCATTCTAGTCTGCAGCAGGAGTGGGAGGAGAGCAAACCTATTACCAGACACGTCACTTAGGAGACAAATGCAATGAAGACTGGCATCACGGGCCTGCTAAGCAAGGTAAGTTTTGCTAGTTTTAGCTGTAATACTGCAGGAGGTTTTGGGTGGGCAAAGCATGTTAGAGTATGATGCCTCAAAATCTAAAGGCAATGAACTGCACTTTATTGATAGATTCCCCTTCCGAAATTTTAGTGTTTATATCAGTGAAAAGCATTTGGTAATTACTTCTGGACAAATCATTAAATGTACACCTCCATAAATTCTGGTCTTTTGCAGGGCAGCTTGTAACTAGTGTTGCCCCAAACCTTCAGCTCTCTAGCTCATCATGTTTCGAAACCCTGTGGTATTTAAAAACAAGTTGTATGGTCTGTTCCAAAAATCTGACCTGCTAAGGTATGCAAGATGGTTTCCAAAGGAAAAGCTTCAAGTCAGAAGGTTTTTTTAAAACGTTTAGCAATGCATGTGTTTTCACATGATCTCCACGAATACCAAATAGTGCGTAATGTTCTTTTTTTTGTCTATGAATTTTAAGCAAATCACATCCAAACTAATGTGTGAAATTTCACTCCCTGCACCTTCATGTGACAGCTTTACTGTATTACTGGGGATACTTCTTTTAAAATGCCGGAATATGTTATCTGTTTTTAATCCGCACAGATTAGAGAATTTTATTCCATTTCTTCCTCTCATGACTCCCCAACTGAATATCATTTTTGAAACCAGCAGCCTATATTTACAAAAGCTTCCTTTCCTCCTGAATAATACACCTTCCAAACCCTCACTGAAACACAGTTCTGAAGCCATTCATCAATATATTTTTCCACTAGAACCTGCAGTTATTAATGGGAGACTTTACGTCTCCCATTCTAGGGAATTTTAAACCTGTGGTGATGGGGTAGGATGCTATTTGGTCATTATAATGACACTGTTCTTTCAAATACAAAAAAAAGAAAAAAAAAGTCTTGAATTTTCTAGGATCTCTGGATATTTGTAGCATGCCAGAGGGGAAATCACAAGTAACCCCAACAGCAGAGATGCCAACATACGTAAACACCCAGCATATAAATATAGAAGCTCTACTGGCACTTCAGGCAAACGCTGAAAGTACCTTCAGTGGAACAGCAGATGATACCAAAGAGAGCAGCCCAGGAAAGGATCTGTTTGACATGAGTGAGTTCACTTCCTATTCACTCCCTTTCTTACAATCAACCCAATATATTTATGCATTAGTTATGTATAAAAATATGTTTTAAACTCTCCAAATTTTAGTATTGCTCGTGGAATTATGGTGAATTTTAGAATTCATGGTGGTTTCAGAGTGGACTGATTTAAAATAAGGGTAGCTGAAGATTTGAAGAGAGTTTGTATTATATGTGAGTCAAGATGAGTTGCAGACTATATTCCTTAGCGTTATAAGCAATCATGTCAGAAGGAGAATAAATCAGAAGGCTTGTCATGCAGGAAAGGGAAGGAATGAATGGCTGGAGAGTGAGGTTCAGCCTGTCCTGTGAATATGTTCCTAAGAAGTCAATGCATCCTACAAAAACTTTGTGCAACAGGGAAGCTGGGATGGAAGTTGAAAGGCTGAGTTATCCCTCACTCTGAATAGGCTTACTATCATATCGGTCTGTAAGTTCTGCCTTTGAAGTCAGCTTTTCCAAAATTAGAATAATTGCCATAGCTGTAAAACAATGGTCTAAGCATCAGTGATAATTTGATGTTGGTGCTACCAATGCACCTTGTTTTCAGCCTTGAAGAGATACTTAATAGGAAACACAGCGAAAGCAGTTCAATGCACAGAAAATTTTCTTAGGTTTTCTGTTCTTCCTACCGCCAATCAATTGCTGAGACATGATTTATTTAATTCAGTTCACATAATTAGAAGGCAGTAAGACAAAGTAGTTGGTGCCTAGATGTTATATGTAAAATAGTATACTGACATTTCTGTTATCTCAGTATACATAACACTATCTTTCTGGCAGGTTTTTGCTGAGATAGGGCTCTATTTCTACAGCTTAGGGAGATTTTTTTAGTGAAAGAAAGGGTGATGGAAGAAAGTTGAGAGAGTATTTACCTGTGATCATAGATCTGAAATGAGAAAATTATGATGTCTGAAGTCAAGGTTGTTAACATGTGCTTACTTCTACTTACACATGCTTACTTCTATTTTACATGCATTCTTTTCCAAAAAAAAAGAGCAAATTGATTTCTCATCTTCCAGCCTTCATTAATCTCTATTAACCATTGGATCACTGGGGAACAGTAGTATTAGAAAACATGTCAGCTAGTCCTAAGTTAGTGGTTTGTCAAGCTAAACATGTGGGCTTAGTGCAGACTTCAGTGTAGTGCAGACATGTATAAACCATTTTTAAACATTACCTGAGGTATCAATACAATGTGACAGCACAGTATTTACTCTGTTTCTCTAAGCTAAATTAACCTCTCCATGGTCCCATGCAAACATGGCTGCGTACTCCTCGCATCTGAGCAGTTTATTTAGAGTTGGTGTATTGTTTCACAGTACTACTCTGCAGGTGCTCTTTCATAAGTCTAGTGGGCACAGAACAATAGCTCTTCAATATGCACAAGTGAATATGCAAGATGAAGGTCTTGCAAGGGAAAATAGCTTCTAATAGGTCAATATAGCATGTAATAAAGCACGCACTGACCTATTTACTATTTCTGTAAGACCGCTGGGATCTGCAATGACACATCTTTCCATTCCACTGTACAGAAAGTAACACTGAGTTCAGAATTAACTGAGGTTTCAGAGATGGTTCCTGATTTCAGCAAGGTAAATCATGTTAAATTTGTTAGCCCATGTCTATGTTGCCAAGCCCTCTTCCTAAATGGACACTACGGGTAGGCTGAGTGGTAAGGGCACTGAGGGTGTGTGAGACACTGGCACAGATCGCCCAGAGAGGTGGTGGAGGGTCCACCCCTAGAGACATTTAAGGTCAGGCTTGACGGGGCTCTGAGCAACCTGCTTGAGTTAAAGATGTCCCTGCTCACTGCAGGGGGTTGGACTAGGTGACCTATAACGGTCCTTTCCAACCTAACACATTCTATGATTCTATGATTCTATGATTCTATGATTCCTTTTAGATATACCCTTGAGCTGGAGACTCAATAATGGATAATTTTTTAATGAATATGTTGTTTGAAGAGAGACCAGCTATGAGTATACTAACACTGGGTACCTGTATTATGTAATGTCTTTGAAATTAAGCTGTCTGATATACCTGGCACGACAAAAGAAGAGCTCTACCCAATAACAGGGCATATAAATGCAACTGTTGATAGGAGCCATTACTGAAATAAAATCAGTATATTTCAAAAGCTTCTGCCAAGGTACGCTCTGATTTTTATCAGCATTTTTCCATGAATAACATACATTTTTAACATATTACACTCCTTGGTCTTAATATCATCCATAAATCAGTAGACATAGCTGTACATCTTCCCTTATTGTTTGTTTGGGGTTTTTTTCCCATAAAGATAAAGGGAAGTGTCTATAACACAAAATAAATCCAGTTTTAAATGACTGAACTATCACCATTTTGAAACATGATTTACCCCTGAGTGACCTCACGCTTGTTTCTCTTTCCATAACTAGAACCATTTGAAGATGCCCTTAAAAACCAAACATCTGAGGCTGCACTGGGGAAATCCGCCTCCAGGGGACGCACCAGTCCTCTTTTATCCAGAGCAGGTGACTGGACTGTAGCTGAAGAGCTTAGCAGAGAGCCGTGGTATCAAGGAGAGATGAGCAGGAAGGAAGCAGAACAGCTGTTAAAGAAATGTGGAGACTTCCTCGTGAGGAAGAGTACCACAAATCCCGGATCCTATGTGCTGACAGGCATGCACAATGGACAAGCCAAGCATCTTCTTTTGGTGGATCCAGAAGGAACTGTAAGTGCTGACTCCTCAGCAATAGAGGAGGTTTCTGGCTCTACATATTTTTTCTAAATATGTTTAATCTTGTTTGCAGCTTATCCACAACTGATCATAAATACAGCCTCATACCTCTCATATGCCATCACACCTCCCCAGTGCACGATATCTGCACATTGCAGGGAACGTTAGGGATCTGATTCCCCAGCAATGTCACACTTTGACCATGGCAGTACAATCTTAGCCAAAAGTGCAGCCAAGCCACTACTAAAAAAGGTGGCTGTGCAAGTTCGGCCAGCCTGCATGCTGACACTTTCCACATGACAGCTCTGTCAGCCAGGATATGGACTTGGTCCCTGTGCTTTCCTGCACGTAAGCTCAGGAGAAAACTGAAGTAAATGTGCTCCATCTTTTTGCTGCGCGGGAACTCACTTAGACAACAGAGGGACTCTGCCAGCAGCAGGATGGAGAGGGCAAGGGAGCTCCAGTTTTCAGCAGCTGTCCTGTCCTGCTTTTGAGGACATTTAGTCCTGTCTGAGAGAATAAAAACATTGTCATATGTTTCATTCTTGGCTCCTGGTTGCTAAGAGTGGGCAACTCGTCCTTTTCTATAAAGGACAAGTCCCAATGTAAATGAGAACCTGTTGTAAAGGAGTTGGCCTGATTGGCATCTGTTTCAGCTGAGAAACCTGGCTGGTGCTATGCTGCAGTGAGGAATGCATGTTTTCCACATGAGGCCAGTCAAAGAATAGTTTTTCACTTTTCAGGTGCCAACTGCCTCATCCTGGGCTTGACTGGGACACCAGCCTGGCTCCATGCCTCTTGGGAGGCAGCTTCCTGCACTAAACTTTTCCTGGCAGTTTTGTAAGTCCTGCAGCAGGGCCCCCTATTCCTCTCCTCAACATAAACCCACAAAGAGCTGTTACAGGCTGCTGCAAGGAAGACGCTTGCTGTGGCAAGTGCAGGGATGCTGTGTCCCACCGGGAGCTCTGCTGCTCTGCTGACTGGCATGGAGCACTCAGGCCTTGCAGTGACTCCTGCGACATTTTCCAGCTGCAACGAACAGAGGTCTCCCATCTTTTCTGCACTGCCTCCAGGAGCAGTTGACCTCTTTGCACAGAGACCTGTTCTCCATCTGTCGTCTCCTTCAGCCTGCTTGTGATGTGCCATCATGGCCTGAATGGCTCCGAAACTACTCGCTTGAGAACAAAAGCTTTCCTGCATCTGTATTTAGGTTAGCTGTGCTGTCTGTGTGATTTGTGGGACCCTGACGCAGCCGCTGAGTAGCCCTGTTTGTAACTTGTCAGAGCAAAGAACTGTCAATAAAATGCCAGTGTGTGGCCAGCCACAGCATTGCACCGGCAGCCTGCTTTTTTCCCATGTGGCCTCGGCATGATTATTTGTAAAAACCGATTCACACAAAGGCTGCTTGAAAATTCATTTCACAACCAGCGACATGTTACAGCTCGTAAGGGTGCATTTTCAGAACAGAGTTAACTGTCCAGTTGCTTCTCTCATCCCGCTGAGCAAAAAAACCCAAACAGATCTCTAGCTCAGGTAAAGGATGCTTAAAATGGAGGACAGCAAGATTTTTGCAGGATTTAATTTTAACTGTTTTACCCTGCAATATTGATTTCCTCTTACCATGGGTGTAATAATTTACTTAGCAGGATGGCAGTACAAAGGTGTGAATGGCCTAGAAAAAATATGTTTCAGTTTCAAAGGCACAGGGGTTTACCATGCAGCACAGGGCAAACACAAGCCAAGCACATGTGGTGGCTGGATCGCTTTCAGGGAAGGGATTTTTCCAGCACCTGAAGAAGGCATTTGTTAAGGAAAGCACACAAAGATGCAGAGGTGCACAGAGAAGAGCTGGGTTCTGGCATCTCTGGAGGGACAGCCCTTTCTAATGAAAAAGGTGAAAACACTTAAAAGAAGCAGGTGGACTCTTGAAGAAAACTTCATCTAAAAATGCATCTTGCAGTGAAACAAAATATTCTACAGACAGTTTTCAGGCATACCTATTTGGAAAGCGTAATAGCAGTAGAGTAGCCCATAGGTAGCACACAAAATACCTCTTTGCAATAATAGAGGGAGTGAGAGACAAAACAGAAGCAAAAATCCAGAAATTCCAAACTTCACTGATGCTGGTGGGAAAGGGATCAGTCTCTAAAAAATGATTAATAGCATCATTTTGTTCTTAGAGAATTTTACCGTAAAGTTAATCTGTCTTTCCGCATCCTTTTTTGAAGGTTCGCACAAAAGATCGTGTCTTTGACAGCATAAGTCATCTCATCAATCATCATCTCAAGAATAATTTGCCAATAGTTTCTTCTGGGAGTGAACTCTGCCTGCAGCAGCCTGCTGAAAGGAAACACTGATTCCAGATAACTATTTTAATTTTTGTAATTTGCAAGCTGTAACTCATAGAAATTGCAGATCTAAAAAACCATGTACATTAAAAAAAAAAAAAGAATATTCACATATATTTCACCAGTGTGTTTTCTTTAGGATTTAAGAAGTCCCATTTCACACGGTACACTTGAAAATTCTCAATGCTTTATGTAGACATGAAGTCTCAGAAGGCTTTCTTAAAAAGTAATTTCAGTAAAATTGCTCAGATTCTCTAATGTGAATATTGAAAATGTACATATAGACATTATATATATAAAAATACAGTATATATTTATATTTTTCAAGTCAGTTTGTTGACGGTATAGAACTATCTTCTGTGCCATGTGTTTTTACCAGAAGAAAATGCCAATTGTGATTGTTCAGATAAAAATAGAACTCAGCAGTCTCAATTTCTTGAGAAAATTAATATTGAGAATCTTATTTCTGATTTTACCTAAGAAGCACAACTATGGGGATTACAGGTGGATTATGCTGGTTAACCATAGAAGGAGTCTGAATTCAACAACTAGCATTCCAGCTGGGAAATTTAGCATAAAAAGACTTTAATAAGTGTTATTCAGCGTCACTGATATCAAAAGCATTTTATCTTTCTGATGTCAAGTTTGAATTCTTATATGATGCTATTTGAAACATTTGTATCTTGCTTTAACAATGATTTATTGTGATCTTTCTATGTACAAGGGGTGTGCATTTGATTTTTCTAAGGATAATATAACAATATTCTGTAACTTAATTTATTAATTTGAGTGCTAAGGTTATTTATAAGTAGTTCTCTGCTTATGGTGAAGGTCTAGGTGTCCTCGACTACCAGTCTCCAATGAGATGTTACATACCGCTTAGGCAAGTTCAAATAACTTGTGGTTAATAGATTTAATACAAGATGTACATGATTGTTCAAAAACATATCTGAAAAATCCTTTCTGCTTATAAACAGTGAAAACTGTCATGACTCAGTGGTTAGTTTTGCAAATTATGTCATTTGCATTTACCTACCAAAGCATAAGTTGACTCTGGCCTTCAGCAAGTGATAGGTATATTGCAAATACATTACTTTTGCCTAAAAATCAAGTTAAAAAATACACAGAAGATGCATTTCTGGCAGAAATGTCCTCGGCTGTTAGTACTGGGAAGGTTTGTACTATTCAAATCCAAGCACTATATAAAATTATTTTCCCATTTTATGAAGCTTTTCAAGATCCAAATTCAATAGACACAATACCTGTAAAGACAAAATTTGTGGCAGAGTTAGCATTTAGACTTCAGTGTTCCAGGATCTTCTCTAGCACCAGGATCACAGATCCAATCTTCAGACTTGATTCATACAGGTCAAGACTCAGCAGGATAAGTCTAGGTTAAGCACCTGCCTACTTATGGATTGATTACTCAAGTAATCAATCCATAAATCTGCTTGAAATTAGATCTGGCTTTAAGAATTTGCTAAGTTTAAAAACCTGTCCAACTACAAGCAAACTGATGAAGGATTTGCTTGTAGGATGAAATATTTTTTGCTACGAAATACGGTGAAGTTGCATCTTGGTAAGTTTGGTTTTGGTTGATCTCAAGAAAAAAAGTGATTGAGGTACCTAAGTCTAATCATGTGAACTGTGCAATAAAAATACACTTGATTCTGTAATCAAGACATTCAGAAGGCAAGCTAAGATATTAGGGAACCAAATGCTTATGATAATTTTACTGCAGACAGTTACATTAGTTGATACTTCTAGATCTGAGTGGGAGCTGACAGTAAAGGAAAGAAATTAAATGCTGCATGGCAACTCAAATTAGTACGACACTGAGGCTCGTGCAATTCTTAAAATTCACTGTCCTTTTACTAGGTCATAAATTGCAGGGGAATATGAAGAGACCTTATAAAAATTACTTTATTTAAGAGCATCCATGCCTCACCATATTCCAGTTTGAGGTATCTCAATTGCCACCTTTCTTGTCACATATAATACTTGCCATTCCATGACCCCACCCCCCTGTGGTCAGGTCCTGAAAAGTATTTAGTGTGGTATCACTAACAATAACAGAAGGCCTCCTTTGCACTTTGAATATTGTATATCACTTCAGTAGGAGCCAGGTGCCTAACTCCTTTAGATGTGTCAAAAATTCCACCTGCTCCCTATGTCTGTTTTAGACTCTTAAATAACCTCTCCGTGTATGCCTGGAAAAACTGACAAGATACGGTGTATGAACGAAGGCACTAAACATACACCAAAATGAGCATTTAAAAATTTTTACCATTGTCTTAGCTGTAGCTTTAATGACTTAGCAGCTGCTTAGCTGCATGTTTTGGAAATTAAAGCAGGAGACACGAAGTGAAACAGCTCAACAGAAATATTAAATTCCTTGGACTACATTTCACACACCCTGCCTCCAGGAAAATGTGGCTATTTTAAACTGCAGCTCTGACGGCACAGCCGATGTGCCCACATCAGCATGCCCACTGATGATGCAACAGTTACACAGAACTTGCTCAGATGCAGCTTGGTGCTAGGTCGTAGCAGCGCCTTCACGTTGTGACAGTACCCTGCGTATGGTGATCCAGGGCTCCAGAGGCTTTTCTAAGTCACTGAGAAGCAGCTGATCTCAAAGCTGCCCAGGAAGGAAGGGCATGTGGGCCAATTGGTGCTGGTTTTGCAGGTCCTGCCATGGATTTTGTTGCTATCACTCTGGTAGGTTTGGCTTTCCCCTATATGAAAAACTGTACATCCATGTGGGTCGCAGTTCCGAACCTGTTGTAAGACTGTTTTACACTGAACTCAACAAGAGCTAACTGAACCTGCTAGAGAAACAGGGCTTATTCCTGTGAGGAGCCAAGACTGCCAGCAGTTTAAGAGATGCAGAAGTCATCAGGCGGGCTCAAATGCTGTGAGATTGGCTGAAAACCAGACATCTGACAGCACAATAATTTGAGCCTTTTCATGTTTGCTTTGGTTTAGAGTCCCCTCACCTTTTGATTTTATTATCCTTCATGCAATCCCAAGGGCTAGACATTTGGTGGGGATAACTCAGTACCCTGACTTCAAAAACTGGGATTTTACTGAAAGAATAACTTTACTGGACTCAACAGAAGTCAATGATATTGGGCTTTATTATGGTATATCTGTTGATATTTTCCCAGAGGACAGCTGAGAAGTCAGAACTGAAACTCTAAATATCTTGCCAGACTGTCTACATTGATTTTGAGTCCTATCTGATTATCAGTTTTTATTCCAATTATGTTGAAACTATGTGAACTACAGGAAATGAAAACATTCAATTCCTTTAGGCAAAGAACTTTCAAAAGTGAACCAACTGCTTCTATTAATTTTGTTGCAGATCTAGAGTAATAATTAGGATAACAAAATTTTCCAGTGAGGCCGGCAGTGATAGACTGGACACTGAGGTACAGTCATGTTGTCAAACTTTCAGTTATTTCAGATGCTTCAGAAGCAGTGGAACCTAGAAGGCAGAAAATGTGACTCGAAAATGGAATTACATCCTGGCTTCAACAGGAGTTTGCTCAGAGTGAGGACTCCCAGACTCCCTTCCCAAATGCAAGGAGAGGATGTTCAATTTGGCCATGCCTGGGTGGCGACCATAAGATGTGCAATTTCCAGGGCTTCCTGCCTGCCTCCCTATCCAGGGCTTTGCATACATGGTGAGAACAGGTTATACCACAACTTCCCTCCACATCTGACAGGGTTCACAACGGTAGATAACGCTGGTTCTGCCAGAAGCTTCTCTGCCTTGCATGTTCAGTAAAATCTTGAACAAAAGACAATGTCCTGGGACCAGGATTTCAGTGCAAAATGTGCACTGGCACTGGAAGAAAATGTTTACTAACACTCTGCTAAATGTCAGCTTCCAGCACTAAGCTTTCTATAGCCTCATTTCATTCTTTTTCTCCTCTGAGGAATAATACACTCACATTTTTTGTCATCATGGGCCCCAGGTATAATGTTGTGCAGTAAGATGAGGAACATTAAAAAAAATGTATGTGAGAATGAGATTGCTGCTGGCACAAGTGTCAGGTGCCAGCTACAATCTATTCATAATAGAATACATATTTAGATATTTCTAAGTACCAAATTCTGCATTCAAAATCTAGGAGAATTTTGCAGCCTCTGGGAACATTGCAGCTCTAAATGGGAAATCAGGAACTTGTGAATGTTCTGAAAAAAGGTTACAAACCCTGCTTTCACGCCTTTGTTCTCAGCATCCACTGCATGCCTGAAGTGGCAGACCCAAGAATTTAAAAAGTAAACCGTATTTGCATGAACAAAACACACTTCCCCTTTTATCTTCTTGACATTTTCAAAATACATCTATATAAAATCCAAATTCAGATTTACCTTAGTATACTGTCAGAAATATGTTAGGTTTCATGATCTTTTTTCCCCAAACCTAGGATTGCACTCTCCACAAATCTATGCTTGCTCAACACTTTCAGAATTTGGGCAGATTTCCACCAAAAGCTCTGTGCTCAGCTGTACTTCATCTGCTCACTCACACACACTGTCTGTGGACCTTGTTCATATCTGTTTTAGATGCAGATGGAATGAGGACGAAAAGAAAACACTGACATAAAAGTTGCCCGCATTTAACCAGAGGCTTGGATAGGGAGTCAAGAGTTGTCCTGGGAGAGAAAACACCAGGTATAAGAAATGTGAAGCCTGGAAATATGAGGCAATAGACATATAAGCTACTAATGAGAATGGAGAGCTGTTGCCAAATTATAAACAGCCTAATTCATTGATAGGGTTAAAGCAGAACCTCTGGGGAAGGGAACTGCGAAATACTTAGGCAATGCTTACTGCTCGTCTCTTTTTGAGACAATTATGTTCATAAGCCCTGATCTGTTCCTCTGCATACTTCAACATAAGCATCTTGTAGAGCTTCCACTGAGAAAAAGTAGGGCTTTGCTTTCGTCCTCAGTAAGGTGGATGAGATTTCAGAGCTACACATTTCTAGCAAAAGCACCATAAAAAGAATGTTTAAACCTTGTTTGACAACAGAACAGACCACAGAAACCAAAGAAAGAAGCAAAAGATGTGTGACTCATTCTGCTACCCCACTTTGTAGGAAACAGCATGGATGACTCAGAAAAGGAAGGTTGCCTCGGATTTGAGATTAAGATGCACAATTACACTATATGCACCTATCATGAAGGTCAAATAACATGCAGGTCAAATGACAGCTTTTTCCAGCAGTCCTCCTTTTTCTTCTGAGGCAAAAACCAGCCAACACACCCAGACATATATTCATTCAAAATAAGTGAAATTTTTTTATTAATTGAAAAATGTAAAGATTATAATTCGTATATACTTGTGTTCTTTGTGGCTGGATTGGTGTGATAACTGCTTCTCAGTAAAGTCCTGCAGAGTTAAACCTCTAAAGAAGTCAGGCTTCTTCTTCTGAGGTAAATGTTTTTCTTTGCATTGTGTGGGCAGCAACAACAAAACAAAAAAGTGACTGTTTTGCTGTAAAGGGGAATTTGATTATACATTTGTGATTTATTAATATTTATTACTTTTAGAAACATTTTTAACTGACAATTGCAGGAAAAATAATGTATGTGAAAATATTGTGATCATTTATATTCCCAACCACTTTTGTGACTCTCAAGTTTTTGCCTGGTTATGGTTTCTGAGGAAGTCCTTGAGCAACAGAATTTGGAATATAAGCATCATGCAACTGTTTTCTGATTATTCATTTTGTATATGATTAACCAAAGTAATAAAATAATGAACACTACTGTTAGACTGAAATGCATGTAAAGTGGCCTTGAGTCTGTTTCTCCTATGCCCAGGTTCCATAATAGCCTAATTCAGGTGAGGTTTTTTTTTCTTTCTTCTTTTTCTTCTAATTATCTGAAGGGATGCCCATTTTGTAGCACAATAAGTGAAATTCCATAACGTGTACTGGGATATTGAATATTGATAAGCCAACAAACTACTCATCTCAGTAGAAACAGAAATGAAAAATGTCAGAGGACCAAACAGCACGTGAGTTTGCCCTCAGCTACACTCATTTCACACCAGAGGAGCTCCACTTACTTTGTCAGAAGCAACACTGACTTCCCCAACTTCATTTTCAAGAAATACCACTTACAGTGCAAGTAATCACTTGTACGGCCCCTTCTGGGTCAGATGCCGAAAATCCCTGCTCCTGAAAATGCAGCTTTCCTGCTTGGCACACTGAGTAGGTAAGGGCAGCCAATGGTAGCCCATGCCGTGGTCTTTCTGTGGAGAGTGATCGCAAGGACAACGTCCATGCAAGAGCAGCTGTTTATTGTACTGTGGAGAGAAGAAAGGCTCCACGTCAGAAGGAAGCATAGCTGGGCTGATGTTCCCCAAATCCTCTTCCTTCTCTGCTGGAGCGTCCCTTGCAAAGGCTGTTCCCTCTCACCCACTTGGGAGAAAAGCTGATGTCCAGGGGGTTACCTTGCTCTTGGGGAGAAGAAAAGCAGCTCTGAAGGCAGCGTGGGCACCAGCACGCCTCCCTCTGTAGGGCTGCAGCCAGCCTCACGGCCCAGCCGCAGCCAAGCAGAAACCCCTGATCGCTGCTGCCATGCCTGCTGCCAAAGACACAAGTGTCCTAGGGCGGGGTCCAGGGCTCACAGCAAAGCCAAGGGGCTTTGGTGGGTGAAATGTTCACGCCTCTGCTCTGCAGGGCTGGACCAGCAGCCATCAGGACCTCAGCTTTATTTTTTTTTTTCCTGGCACAAGCACAGCTTTGTTTTCTATTTCCTTATCAGAAACGAGAGCTCGTGGGCAGCTCAACACTCTCATGGCAGTCGCTGCTCCAAGGCAGCAGCCGTTCGTGGGGCGGCCGAAGCAGACAGCCCTCTGGGAGAGCGGGTGAGCTGAGGGACCGCATCTGCTCCCCAAGAATGGTGCAAAGCCTTCCTCTGACTCCAGGGGATGGTGGAGGCAGAGCCTGCCCAACGCCTTGGGCTGCACAGCGTTCCCACAGGTGCTGCTTCTGGGCATGCCACCCTAAGTCTAAATGCATGTTTGCCACAGAAGGCCAAATCTTTTTTTTTTTTCCTCCACAATTCTTTGAATAATGACAGCCACACAACTTTGGTTCAAAGGCTTGAGATTTAATTAAAAGTTTTCAGAATGTTTATGGTACCTAATGAGTTGAAAATACTCTGTAAGACTTTTGGCAATAGAAGACTCTTGGAAATGATCTTACGAAAGATTATTTTCTTTCTGCTTAGGTGGCTTGATTTGCATTTTTTTTGTAATCCAGAACCAAAATAAATATTCTAATTCATGAAAGAACATGAATAAAATGTCAGTCTCTGTTGTAGCTTTTTCTCCATGTAAAACCAATTGGGAAAGGGAGACATGATTCAGTTTCTTGTGTGCTCAAATCAGCCTACATGACAAAAAGCTTAGATTTGGGGGTGTATTTTAAGGAATTTTCTAAAACTTTGGGGTAAAAGGAGCTACTCTCCCATCTTTTTCCAGCTCCCAGGATAGAACATCTTCCTTGTTGTTTATGTTCCACTGCTTGACCTGTCCTAATTTAAAAATTTGCTCTGATATATTCCAGAATCTATGCCTTACCTTGTAAGTCCCAGTGGAATGTACCCACTGAAGACTGTATCCATGACATTTTTTTTCTCTTCAGTCCTAAGTACTTTGTAAATTATATTATCAGTGTTACATATGAACCCATGAATCTTAGGAGCCTGCTTCAAGTACAGCAGGGTAGTGAACTAACAAAATATCCCCACAGCTCCAAAATAAGAGAAGGAAATCAAAGTAGAGTGAAAGGTTTTGTGTTGACATGCAATCACATGGGCTCAACAATAGAGATGCTTGCATTACTTGTACCTTGCATCAACTCTGACAACAGCTAAGGCTAGAATTCATATGTTAAGAACTCATTATTAGGTGCACGTTCTTAGATTTTGGCTATTGAAAATATTGATTTTATTTCACCTAAATAGCAACAACCATGTAACATCCTTGACATAAAGAGTCGGTATGAGGTCAGCCACAATAAGGCCTTTCTGCTCAGCAACAGAAAGGAATGCTGCCACACGCCACCACCTCACAAGCATTTAGAGGTATACAAATATTTTAGCTGACAGTTTTCAAAGACACAGCTTTACGGGAGAACTTCCACACTGAAAAAACAGCCAAATAGCACTGTAAGATCTAAAAACCTAAGCAAGCCATGGCAATGCAATGTCACCAGTTCTATTTCTCACAAAGCTACAGAGCTGCTGACCCAGCCTGTATCTGCAGTTCATATTGTTGTATCATGCTTAGCTTAGTTTAGTTTATTCTTCTTCTCTAAGTGCACTGCTTTTCAACATTTTTGGTAGAAAATATTTCATATTTACTACTCTCTTTCACAGTTATTTCATTCAAATACAGTTTTTCTTTGTTCTTACACTTTTCTAACAGCGTAAAATATTTACAAGCAGACTGTTAACTTGTAAAAGATAATTACATGACAAACCTCTACATTTTAAAGGCTTTTGCTACACACATCACACAACTTATACAATGCACATACTTGGGAAAAGTCTAATGCTGCTGCTTTAAATGATTATGACCAAAGTAGAGCTAAGGATGAGCTCTTTCAGACTATGAAAAGTCAAAAAAGGCTTTACTACTTCTGATTGTGCATAAGGCAAAGTGTGGTTTGAGACACTAAACACAAATCTCTGAAAGAGCCCGATGTTAGATGTTTATATTCTCACTGAAAAACAATGGGAACTAGTTTCAGAATGTCCCATTAACCTCTGTTGAAGCCTCCAGCCATAAAATACTATTGACGGAAGTACCACAGGCCACTTCCATGCGGACTTGAAACCAGATGTTTGTGAAGTCTTAACTGCTCTAGGTCTCAGGGAATCCCTTTAATGCTCAACACCATTCTGTGCTGAGGCTGGCAAGGCAGTGATGAACCATGACGTCGTTTTCATACAGGTTTCTCTGGAACAGCCTTTCCAAAGGCTAAGTCTGGGTCTCCAGGTCTTCAAAACTAAACAGGCTTTCATTCCAGATCCAAAGCAGGGTCAGGTATAAATGGAGATATGCCCTTCAGCATGATCTTGTTGTACCACATCTTCCCTCTTCTATCTGCAAAAGTGCTTGGAGATGGCAGGAGCACAGCGTCCCATTGCGAGAAAACGGCATCTTGTCCCACCGGCTGAAATTCTTCCCAGGGAGAATTTCTAACACAATCCCATGCTGTGGTAGTGCCTGGAGAGAAAAGAAGGAACTCCACAGGGACTTGTTGTGGTTCATTGCTTTCTGAAATGATACGTCTCTGCTTCAGAACTGTAGAATCTTAGCTTAGATAGTGCATTCACAATGTACACAGGTTTACATAGGTTTGACATACATTTTTAAATACACTGGAAATAGTGAGTAAAAATATATGCATTGAAACAGTACATACACTTGATACACGTGTATTGCTGGGTCACATTTTAACTACTTTAAATTGGGAACACATATGGCCTCTCTCAATGGTTATTTACTACTGCTTGTTTAAAATAAGTTGTGAAATGCCACAGTGACAACTGTCATGTTGTCTTTCACTAAAAATAAAAAGTTTGAATAACAGTGGTAAAAAAAAATACTGCACTGATATGACATGTTAAAAGTTCCTGTCAGTCAAAAGCTACTACTTCATATATTTTCAAATATCCCCATTGAAACACATCTATTTGTATAATTTGTCAGCTTACACTGTATACTGCAATACAATGCTAAACATATTTTCTACGGAACAACAACTTTTTAATAAGGAATTGTACAAATATACAGCTATTTATACCACATACATATAAGGCCATTAACATAACAGCAAGATACACATAGAGAACTATAATCACCAACACCTGTAATGAGCATCTCTCCCTGTCCGCAACAATTGGGCTCATTTTTCAATAATCAGCAGTGTTTAGTGAATGCTGAAGTTTCTAATTGGTTTTGTTTGGTATCTTGCAAGACTGGGCAGCACCAAATGCAGCCTCATCACGCAGTGTGATCGCAGTGCACAATGTCACTGGATGTGCATGGACTCTGTCCCAGCTTTTGGGTAGCTAGAAAGGTTTTTTCTGAAACGTGTGTTACGGAATGAACACCCAGAGCAAATGATTGTTGATAAATAAGTCCTCAAAGTTAAATAACTGGTTAGTGTTTTCCCCTGTGACTTAAGTGCACGAATACTTAAACTACACTTGTAGTCTAAATCTAAAAGCCACAGAAACGTACTTGTCTCAAGGAGTCCTTTACTTACAGAAGTTTCCATTGTGAAATGAAGACTCATTTTTCTCAGCTATACACGCGGGAACATTGATCACTGGGAAATCTTCCTTTGGCTTCTGGGTATTGCTGCTGCTGGATTTACTTCGACTGTGATCTGGTGTGGGCTGAACAGGCAAAGATCTGGCCACCTTGGATTTCACCAGGCAGGCACAAACAAGGCGAAAGAAAGCTCGACGCATTTCCTTACTGGCCAGAGTGTAGATGATGGGGTTCATTGCAGAATTGATGACAGCCAGAGCAATAAACCAGTTGGCTTTGTATAAGATAGAGCACTCCTTGACTCTGCAGGCCACATCGATGAGGAACAGGATGAACAGTGGAGACCAACAGGCAATGAAGACACTAACGACAATCACGACAGTCCTAAGGAGAGCCATGGACCGCTCCGAGTTGTTGTGGTTAGTGACGTTACGGCTGCTGGACTTCACCAGGATGTAGATACGGGCATAAAGGATGACAATGGCAACCAAAATGGCTATGAAGATACTAATGCAAAACACAACATACTTCTTGGAGTACAGAGGCAAAATTGTTGAGCAATCTGGTAAGTTGTTTATACAGTTCCAGCCAAGGATGGGCAAGGCACCCAATGAAATTGAAATAAGCCAACATGTACCAATGAGAAGGAACACTCTGTATTTTTTATTCGCATCATAAGGCCTCATTTTAATCATGGTCAAATGCCGCTCAATAGCTATAGCTAGTAAGCTGAAAGTGGAGGCTCCAAGGGCAACAAACATGCTGCCTTCCCTAATGAACCAGATTGTGGAGGACAGGCTCAAAGTTTTCTTCCCAGACATAAGAATGTTTACTTTGTAAACAATTCCAGCTAAAAGGTCACAGAGAGCTAGATTGCCAATAAAAAAGTACATGCGGTTGTGAAACTTATTATTTTTCCATATGGCAATCAACACCATCAGGTTTTCCAGGACTATGAAACTACACAGGATCAGAAATGCAATAGTGGACAGGTCTATGTTATCAGTTGCCTTTTCCCTTAAAATAAGCTTTCCTGTGTAATTATAATGCAGTACGATCAGAGAGTCCATCTCTTCATTTCCTTGAGGGCCGACAGGAGCACCAGGTGGCACAGTAAATGCTGCCATCACTTGTTCGCGACGTGAGAGTTCTCCTCTCTAGTATCACGAGAATTTAGTTCCGATAATTTTCCACAAGAGGGAGACCAAGCCACGTTCCTCCAAGCACTCCTCTGAGCAGGCGGTGTGTATCTCCAGCTCCGGCAAGCTTCGCATATTAATGTGGGAAAGTGACTCGCAAACCAGGCTCTGAAAATAAAATAAAAAAAAAATGCCACATAACTCCCACTATCTTTCCGTGTCACTCACGGCCTGTGCGGGTGCTTGAGCCACAACATTCACCCAGAAGCCCAGAGGGAGAGGGATGCTGTCTACGATGGGGCGTGAAGGTTCCAGTACTGCTGCACACTTATCAAGGTAACTGTGGACAGGCCGTCAGTCATGCTCTGCACAGTCGCAGCTCTGCTGCGGAAATGCAAGCGCAATGGGGAGAACTGCTTGTAGGTGTTTCCCCTTACAAAATTTCCCCGCGGAGGACAATTCAGCCAGGGCTGTGAGAAGGATTAGAAAATGGTCCCAGCAAGTCCCAGTGTGCACAGCCACCAGCTTACTCCTTCTCAAAAAGTCCTCAGCACACGTGGTGCTACCAAAACACCACCTAAGCACTGCTGCCTGAGAGGCAGAGGAGCAAACTCACTGCTTTCTAAGCTTGTCCCTGCTCCCCATGCAGACCTAAGGTAGAAAAGATGCCAAGAAAGTTGCTGTCAAGTCTTGATGCCAGTTTGCATGCTGCCAATGCCTAAAATAACTATCCAACCCTAATAGTACAAAATTACACTATTTACAGTTTAGGACATGCTCTGAAAGCCAGTCATTATCAATTCAATCCTACTTTCCATTCAAAATAGTTGGATTTCTGCTACATTTTTAAAAATAAACACAGCAAGTCACATCTTTGCAAGTATCACTTTTCTTTATGATCCACTTTGTTTTCCTTTGTGCTGTATAAAAGACATACATTTCATATTGTTGGGTTTGTTTGGTTTTTTTAATAAAAACTAGTTATAACAAGTTTCATTGTCCTGTTCAATTTACGTCTATTTTTCTTTAAGTTATGACTTACATTAACTACAACATTTTCCCATGGACTTAAATGGGTTGCATTTTCACAGCAAACTAGCTGCTTTTTTTTCCATTGCCATATATAAATATTAGAAGAGATCTGCACAGCTTTGTAAAAATACCAGAAGAAGTCAGAAGCACTTACTGTTTTATCAGTTTAGTTGGTTTTTTTACTATTTTTTTTTTACAGTTCAGTTGCTGCAGACTCCGGTGAGAATCAGTGCTCTACTCCCAAATGTATATACCGAGGATGAACAGATAGCCAATTTTTCAGCTTGGTAACCAAGGCGGGATATGGTTGAAGAAAGAACTGGTTCCAGCAGAACCAAATTTGTAAAGAATTATTTTTTTCTGAGAAAGGTAAGAAAATACAAAGTTGTGCTGGAGGGGAGGACACTTGGCATTGGCCCAAAAGTAGACAGCTTAGTTTAGGGAACTCTTTAAGGGCTAGAGCTTCTGACCTTACCATTTATTTACTCAAGGGTCGCGAGCGCTTCCCAAACACATGAAAGATACTTCAAAAGATGGGTATCAAGGGAAGGGGGGATGGAATTAGATGATCTTTAAGGTCCCTTCCAACTCAAGCTATATATATATATATATATTCTACATGCAGGTTTCTTAAAATCACAAAAACATATGAGCCACTGCTGTTCCAGGACTGTTTTGGGCACTTGAAAAGCAGATGCATTTTCAAGTGCCTTCTAGAAGAGAGGAGAAGCAAACCACATGCCAGATGAATGTAAAGGGATTTAAAGGACTACTCATATCCCATTTTCCCACCCCTCCTCTTCCTGGATTCCCCCCTTCAGAAAAGAAGTAATATGACAAAAGCCTGCAGTGAATGGACTTGAATTCTTTAGTATGTTCAGGACATTTGGAATTTATTTTCTGAGAAAATAATTTACTATTTAACTATTATTATTACTACTACTACTACTACTAATTTCCCCATTCTAGTTCTTAAGTCCAAACTTTTTTGGTGAAGGAACCCACTGGGAGACCCAAAAAACACAGCTGTTGTACGATGTCCTCAGTCTTTTTTACTCTGAAGAAGACAGTGACCACCTCATTCATTTTCCAGGAGCAGAACTGGGCTCTCAACTTGCTGACCTCTTTTCTAAAGCATGTTAGCAGTGAAACTCTTCAACAGAACATCACCTCAAGCTAAGGTTCAATCCAATTGTAATTCAGTTACAATCTGCAACTGTTATCACATAAACTATCACAGTCTTTCATTGTATTGGCTCATAACAAAATGGCACTGTGTCCATATGAATTGCAAGTGCTTTCCTCTGTAAAATAAACAATTACATTTGACTAGAAAAGTATCTGTTAACAATAGCTCAGCTAGCAATACTCATCAAACTGGCTGATCACTGCCTGAGAGAATCATATTCATATCATTTAAGAGCACTACACGCAACAAAATAAATATTTCTCCAAGTGTTTTCCAAGCAGAGTTATCATACTGGTCTGTCAAAGGACAAATACATTTCCTCCTGTTCAGAAATCATATGTCAGACCTAGGACTTTATCAGCCACAACTCAGCAGATGTAAACTGTCATGACTCTACTGAAGGTAATGGTGTTCTACCAGTTCCCCTGGCTGAAGGCATGGATGATGCATTCAATCAGGAGAAATAATACAGAGTCTGTTCCATTGTTTCTAATTACCTCTCCTCTTGAAATTATTTCAGCAAACAGCATTGAAAAAGTAAATCTTTGCCTCTGAAAGGCTAGTGGCAAGGCAGTGGAGGCTGTTATTATTTGCAAGAACTCTCAAGGAGTAAGCATCACTCACAAGCCACTTGAAAGTTAATATAAATAATAACGTAATAAATTAAAAATTATTCTCTTCTGGCAGTGACATTTCCAGTTAATATCTCTCAGCTACACTACTTCTTCATTCTCCTCCTGCTTTGTAGCCAGTAATTCAGAAAACACATTAATTTTTTAACAGAAGAATTTAGGTTGGTTGTATATTATAGTGAGACAGTAGCAGCCAGGTCCAGCATACCTGTGACACTGCTTCGTGACATATCTACCTCTTACTCGTCAAAATGTCTTTGTCCCAGCCACGTACAGAGGATTAGCCACTAACTTCAAAGTATGGACCTCAAAATATTAAAAAATTATCTAAAAAAATCTGTCAAGATGTGTGTTGAGCATTGCCTTAGTTAGGTACTGCAATACCTTGAGTTCTTGATACCACTGGAAATCAGTTTTATTCTCTCTAAAGTGAACTGGAGGGTTCCTATTGCTACACAACCAGGTACCAGTGGGCAGTGCAGGGGCAATCTGGCTGTAGCTCCTTACGGATGCTATGTTCGAAAGGGCATTTGCTGAACTACTAAAAGGCAGTGGTGTATTGTCAAGAACCACAGTCATGTGGTTGAGTCACCTCCTTCAGCTACTTGGTTGAGCTTTGTCCTCCCTGCTCCAAGTATGGAAGAAGCAGTCAGGGTCAGCAGCAAGCACCATGATTTCCCGTTTCTGGGTGATGTCCCTGCCCATGACCATAATTTGGGGTTTCCACAGTGGTTGTGTGGTCTCCTGCATAGGTCAAGGATCCTAGTAGGGTTAAGAACCCTTCCAGGTTGGATCAGGGACTCTCTACCATGGCTCGCATCCCTAGGGTCCATCAGAGCCCCTGTGCCACATGTGCCACAGGAAGGGCAATGCTGTGTGGTAAGCCACGACCCCTTAACCTGCCCTACAGCAAGGCACACCTCCACTGCCCTCTCCAGCGCCATCAAGTCACAGGCAGGGGCCCAGGGCCATACCTCTGCTCCCCACAGATTACACCCTAGGTAAAGCAGTTGTAGTTAACCTGAAATTTTTCCTCTGGGAATGTGTAATCCCCAGTGCCAGGAGGCAAAGGGGGAACCTATGATAAGGGGGATGCCGAAGTCCTTCAGCAGCCATCTCCTGTACATTTCCACTCTCTGCTCCCAGCAGACACTCGGGTAAGAGTCCCACATGGAGCTGAGCACTTTTACCATCTCATGAGTTACTGGGTACTTCAGAGTTGGAAAAATAAGAAATTTCCATTTTCAAAACAGTGACCCAAACTGCTTTGAATTTTCATGATATCCTGAAGTCAAAACAACAAGTGAGAATAAAGCAAAAATGAGAGTAGGACTTAACTATCTGCTACCTACTTTTGCCTACACGAGAACATACGATGACACTAAATGTTCTGTACACTCACTGTAATTCAGCTGGAACTGTATTTTCCTTTCAAATATCCACGAACAGACCTGACCAAAGAGACTGGATGCCTCTTCACCACCACCACCCCCCTGCAGTTTTCTCTCCTCTTCCATGCGCTTTTGCCACAAATGACAATTTTGGAAAAGGCAAAGGGAAAGACAAGAATGCGTATTTGAAGCCAAACTTCTGTATATTTTATTTACTTGCAAAGCCTTTCCAGATGAAAAATAAACACATGTAATTTATCAGGCACACCCTGGTAGTGTTAAATTTAAGAACAGAAAAGGCTTTTGAGAACAACAACACATTTCAATACACATTTCCACTCTGAAATTAAGCTGTGCTAGATACAGATGTAGTTTAGACAACAAACGTCTGCTGCAGAACAATGTCTTGGACAACTCAAATAAACTTTAAAAAGATTTTTTTTTTTAAGTGAATGTGCTGGCAGCTTACAGCCCCAGAAAAGCCTTTAGTAAATGGTTATTTTTCTTGGCTTCTGGGCTTTAGACATCAGTTCGCATTTTGTAATTCCGAGTAGCACACACGCGTATTTCACAAGGGAGCTCCCGGCTGGTTTAATTCCCGCACGCTGAAGGAAAGCACGTCCACGTCTTCCCC